>NC_092337.1:162060000-162363750 GCF_046630445.1 Rutidosis leptorrhynchoides | reverse complement strand
AATGAGTTGTTACAGATGGTTCATCTTCGGGATATGGATGCAACGTCTCTAAACTTTATGCTTAAAACAATTTTTATGTGTAAAAATGAGTTTGTTACGGATGCAATATAAATAACTCGTAAAATAAAAGAGGATAAAAATGAATGTTTTTGAGAAATGATATTAGATATTAATTTTGATGATTAAGCAGTAATAATTAATTAATATGTTTATACGGAGTATATATTTTGGATGGCAACGTATACATTTTAGATAGAAGAGATATTTAAGGCACATCAAGAGGGAATAATTTCCTTTTGTACCATTCATTTGAATTTTTGTAATTTTTGTATTGACTAAAAAATGTGTGGCTAGGAAGTGTTCTCACCATTATATAAAATAAGAATGTTCTCACTAGAACACTACCCTATATATATATATATATATATATATATATATATATATATATATATATATATATATATATATATATATATATATATATATATATATATATATATAACACTTATACAAAAATATTTTTACAAAATAAGAAAATAATATATTTTTACAAAAATATAGTAATAATAAAATATAGCGTTTTGCTTCGGCTTCCCCGGCAGCGGCGCTAAAAACTTGATGTGTGCGAGGTGGCGTACGAAATATACTATTTTTATTACAAAATACGATACAAATTACACAAGTTTTAATTATTTATTTATGGAATATGCCTAAACCTTGCTACAACACTTATAGGCAGTGTACCTAATCGTAGAGTAGTGTAGTTTTTAGTAAGTCCGGTTCATTCCACAGGAAGCTAGTGATTACGTACTATATTTTTATAGAACTATATTTATACAAATATATATAATTATATATAGTAATATTATTATAAAAGGGGGGTTACCGTTTAAAGACCGGTTTGTCAATTTTATATTTTAAGCGTAAAGATAAATGACAATAATTAAAGTGAGTAAAATAAATAACAATATTAAAATGACAATAAATAAAATGATAGTAAATAAAAGTACGATGAGATATAAAATAACACAATTATGCTTATTTAAACGTCCGTAACCAAGATGTTTGACGTTTTGATTTTAATTTATACATCTGGGTTAATTGTCCTTTGTCATGGATTTATTTGATACCTATCTGGTTTTTGTCTATAATAGTCCATCGGTCATAATTGTAAAATGCTTGTCAAATTAACCTTATTCCCAAAGTCAAATATTCCAACTAATTAGGGATTCAGACTGTAACAAGGTTTTAATACTTTGTTAATAATTATACCAGGTTATCGACTGCGTGTAATCCAAGGTTTTAATACTTTGTTAACAATTACACCAATTACCCTTGTATGTAATCCACCCCTGTTTTAATAAGATATGAACATTAATTTACCCACTTGATCAGTTTGAATAATCAATTACCCAACCCGAATAATTAATTAAATGATCGTAAAAGATGTCGTATAAACGTCACTAAATAGGACATGCATAATCATTTAATAATTATTAGATTAACTAATTTGAAGATAGGATCGACAGATTCTAATGAGTTGTCGCTCGATTAGACAATACCCCCCATCTACTAATAGTCTATAGTCCAATGTCCACAAGTGTCGGTATTTTGTCCAAACCCAAATTATGATACAAAATCCAATAACCCCGTCTTGAATATTTAGTCTAACATCACGATTACTTCAGCTCAAATAAGCATAATAATAACTTAATTACGATACATTAATTTAAAAAGGAAGAACATAGCTTACAGTGATTATATATCGCGTAGCGTTACATGGACAGAGTTTCTAATTTAAAACCCGTAAAATATTTCTTACAATAACCAAATTATTATTAAACTTAAATTAAAATTATAATTATAATTATAAATATACACACACACACACACACACACACACACATATATATATATATATATATATATATATATATATATATATATATATATATATATATATTACATATAGAGAAAGAAGTATGAAAGAGTGTGTGTAAACTGGCCGAATTTCGTTGCAATTTATAGACTTGGCCACATTTCTTCATCCATGCGATTGCATGAGAAAGCTTCTTCCTGGCCATGCGCATGTACAAGTTACATTTCTTCATCCAGTAGCCATCGAGTTTGTTTTCTAGTTTGCCGACGTTTTATTTAATAATATAATATATATAATTTTATATAATTATATATATATTATATTATATTCATATGCATAGTTGACTTGTAATTTTAGCTCCATTGAGTCGTGCGTTGATAGTTGGTTCATGTCTATGTTCCGGATTTTCGAACGTCCTTTCGTACGCTTAGATATCTTGTACTTTGCGTTCCGCGGCTTGTACTCTTGTAATTTTTAGACGTTTCTCATCAATAAATTGAACCACTTGGATTGTAACTTGTAATTTTAGCTTTTTGGTCATTTGCGTCTTCAAATCGTCATTTTCTTCTTTTGTCTTCGCACTTATTTATTTAAACGATTATTATATAAAAATAGAACAATAGTAACTAAAAGCTTTACATATTGGAAGGATATTGATACTAAATATATGTTCATTTAGAGTACTATCATTGCCCCCAATTTGAATGCGCTTGTCTGGATACTTTGGATTAACGAGAATGGAACTACTTCATACTTGCTCGTCAATAGTAGGTAGTGGTTCAGGTGGAGTAACCGAGGCACATAGCGCCCTTCGGGACTCTTTCCGGTTGGTAGCAATACCTTGCTGAGTAGGAAAATTGATCATGCCGTGAGTTGTACAAGGAACTGCACCAAAATTCTGCAAATTTACTTGCCCAAGGAGCACGTTATAGCAGAGTAAGAACGTACCACAAAAAATCGATGTTCAATGCTCATACATAACATCAACGTTACTTCCTGTGTCGATGTTCAATCGCCATACGTTATATCCGCAATCAGTAATGCGACCCGTGATAATGATGGGAGTGTGCGAAGGATTGATTGTTTACATTAGAGGAAAAGTGATATCTTCCGCCTCCCATTCCTCCACCTGCTCTGCTTTACGTCTCTGGCCAAAATGCCATGCATGCACCATATTTATCGTTTTGTCAGAGTTCTTGTCATTACCTTTCTTTTGATTTGGCGTAGTTTTCTCTGGCGCATTGTTCTACGATGAGGCACCTTGCTTCTTAAACAGTTTCAGGTAATTAAGCTCACCTCTTCTTAAGAATTCGATAAATTTTTCAATAAAAGATTTGCAACGATGGATTTCGTGTCCATAATCATCATGAAACTTACAAAATTTTGATTTATCCCTCCTAGCATAATCTGACATTTTGGCAGTCGCCGCAACGTCAAACAAATTGGTTCCGTAGCTAGGATTTCCTTTAGTGACTTAATCAATTCGCCCATAATTGCAAAATTCTGGCTTGGGAAGTGACCCTTCCCTTGATCAGAATTGCTTGACTTTTGAAACTTATTGTTATACTTCGATGACACAGAGCCCTGACCATAACTATCAACTTTGCGCTTCGATCCGCTAGATTGTCGGTAAGAATCGTCCTCCTTATTAGATCTATTATCAGAATCCTTTCCACCATTACGCGTAGTATCTTCTCTCGCACGCATATGCTCGTGGGCTTCTTTTATGGCTTCTGCTAGAATATCGGGGACCTTCATGTGCAGTCATTGCCACAGGGCGAGATGTCGATCCTTACATAGCCCATGTATAAAACCAGATACTTTTTGGCTTACGGGTAGTCCAGACATCTTTAAGACTTCCTTGGTGTATCGGTCTATAAATTTCTCAAGGGACTCTCTTGCCTCCTGCCTGATGTCGTAACATTCAACATGTGTTCTTTGCGCATGTTGCGAATGTTAAGCAAGAAATGTACCTGAAGATTGCTATAGGTGGTAACAAGAGGCAATGGTAATTTACTAAACCATTCCCTTGAGACCCCCTGTAGTAGAGTTTGCAATTCAAGGCATTTGGTTTCATCATTCCAGGCCTGAACACACGCAGTTCCGTCATATCTTTGTAGAAAATCGTCCGGATCTGTCGTGCCATCATACCATCCCATAGTCAAAGGAATGATAGGAGGGGATTCAGGCACATAATTAGCAATATGGGGTGCAAACTTTTCATTAGCGGATGCGACCTCCATAAAAGGTTTCACCTTCCGACCCATTATTCCTGCATAAAAGTTGTCCAATTCTTCTTCCTCCGTGTATGGCACTGTCAACACCCGCGCATATTTGTCTGGCACAGCTTGAGCCAAGATGGCTAATAAATCTTCTTGGCTCTTTTTATTGCTTTCCCCCACAGAATCAGTAGTGTGCCCTGAAGACGTACTTGGGGAAAACAAAGCTGATAACCTAGGAATAGGTAAAGACCTACGCTTTCTACGCACGTTATCCAAGGGATTACGATCGTCGGTAGGACAACTGACATCAATGTTTTGCCCTACTAGATACTCACAAGCGCTTGCAGGCGTCATTACATGCCTAGTGTGAACTATTGACTTTGGCGTTGAGTATATGTGAACGTACCCCAGTGTAGTAATAGGGATTTCTTCCTCATAATCATAATCATCGTCCTCATCATCTTCATCACCCGTTGCCCAATATTCGCCATTTTTTTGCGACGTAACTTTCTAAAACACCGGAGGAACGGTAGCTGATGATGTTGTTGTTCGTAGAGCTTTCCCGCTCCAGTGCTGGGAGTCTTGTTTGTGACAGGCATCTTGTCCTGGTTCGTTTGCTTTGATCTCAGACCCCTGAGAACGAGACGATTGATTGTTATCAAATTTTGCCATCGCTACCTGTTACACAAGAATAACCACAAAAAGATTAGAAGCTTGATAGTTAATCGTTCGTAACGTACAAAACTTCTTATACAATTCTAGTTATGGTCCCACAAATGGCTCCATTTGATAGAACATAAATCTGCTCCAAGAACTAGATTTATGTTGAGTGTAGTTAGGAGCATTTAAGGACATTCATTTTCATCTCCGGTCCGGTTTACCATGAATAACCCTCATAGAGATGATGATCTTCAAGAGGGTGATCAAAACATAGTCCACCATTGTTTGGTACCCGAAAAGGAGTAAAACATGTTTCCCTAGCCTTTTGGAGGATCCTTTATACGAGGACTATATAAAGGATCTAAGGCTCCCTAGAAACATTAAGTTTAGCCACCGTTATGTAGAGATTTCAAGAGAGTCGTGGAAAGTCAATCTTGACCAATTGACTTTCTCTCTCAATCTTAATGGTTAATCTTCACATTCATTGATATTCATGTGTCAAGGATCCTATCAATTGGTATCAAGAGCTTTGGCCTTCATCATATGAAGGAGATCCTTTGAATATCATGAATGTTTTCCCTCCATCTTCAAACCTTCAAACACAAAACACATACAACTTCAACCTATCTTCAACCAAATCTTCATCATCTTCATCATGAAGATATGAAGATCTTCAAAAAAAAAATTTGAAAAATTTTCGGAAAATTTTTTCGAAACCGAATCTCACTTACCGAGTTTAAACCGAATCCTATTCTTTATCCATTAACGAATCTCACATTCGGTTATTCAAATCAAATTCACAAATCTCATAACACCTATCCATATCACAATTCAACAACAACAAATTTTCACTGAAACTTATTCAAATCTAATCACAAACACATTTCATCATCACAGATTCAAAATTAAAAAAACAAATTCAGCAATTAACTCCTATCATGTGCTATTGTACGTATATGTTTAACCTAATCATAGCATTAAATCTCATCTTCAACAAATTGTGATCACTTCAACAAATCGAGTTAATAAATGTGAATCCTATACAAAACGGAATCCTCGTGATCAGTTAGCATGGATTAACAACATCATATTCATCATTTATTTGATCGAGTTCGTCTTCGGTTTCAATCTCAAGTCGATTTGGTCTCCGGAATGATTCAGAGATATTCAGCGAAAATTAAAAATACAGAATCATTTAGAATCATCTCATGAAGCTTTCTACAAAAAATTCGGATCAGCTCGTCATGATTTGATGTTGAATTTTGAAAGTCAAACTTTAAGCTTCGTTGGTCAACAATTTGATTAGCTCGAATCTGTGAGTTTCTGGTCAAATTAATGATGATCGAGTGTTATTGAGATGATTTGCAGGTGATTTCATGAAGGAATCGAGGAGTGAAGATGTCTGAATCTCCTATTCAAATTTCATCTTCAACCTCAAAATTGTTCACTGTTCTTCGCATCAAATCAATTATTGTTGCTGTTTCGATATTAAATCTTTAATGATGATGATAGTCGCTGCATTTGAAGATGCTTTCAATCAATTTTAGTGTTGAATTATTTATGGAGATTGGATTCTCACGATGAACATCTGATGAACACCTTCGGTATACATGCTTTTGACTCAAATTCGGTATATGAGAGATACGATATGAGGCGGTTACCGGACTCGGTATTGATTCTTTGATATTGATTCGGTATTGCATTTGGTATGGTATTGTGATTGAGATTCGGTATAAGCCTTAGTATATCTTGATGATGATGATGGCTCGGTATATGATGATGATGCCACAGTACCGAATCTACATAATCTATGGTTGCTGGATTATATTCTATTATTGGGCCTAAACTACCAAAGCCTAAATCTTGCTATTAATGATACCTAACTATGCCTTTTTCTCAAGGGTGTCATAATTGGGCCTACCGAATCTAATAAGCCCAACTACCGAATCTGAGAACATTTTCCACTTTTAGTCCATGTCCAGTTTATATTTGTGCAATATCAGTCCCAATACCGAATCTGGTGGAAAATTTGTCAGTTTCAGTCCTTGATAGTTTCAGCTTTTTGCAACAGCAGTCCTAAATCGAATCTGAAAGTATTTTGATAGTTTTGGCCCCTGCTGTTTATCAGACTTTTCAGGACTGATCCTTTACTGAATCTGGACCTCCAAAACGTATTTTTCACTATTTTCAAGACTTGGATTCACACGGCTTCTCTCATACGCGATATTTACGATATCTTGGAGATTTGCTGAGCATGTCAACCATTTAAAACAATGAATCTCTTATTTCATGTGAGCATCATGGTGGAGATATGTATATGGTTGATGTGCATGCGAGTTATTGTTTGATTTGATGAGAATCAAAGAAGAATTCAAAGGAATGCCCTCATCTTATGGGGAGTTAATGATGAAGATTGGTTTATGCTCCCCCTACAATCTTTGAGCGTTCATGAACGGTTTCTAAAATTGAAACTTGTGCCCATTCGCGTTATCAAGGGGTGTTTTTAGAATTCGACGGCGTTTCATAATCAAAGTCAAATGATGATTCGACTGTGACTTCTGTACATGTACGGTATAGGACTCGGACTTCAAAGAAAGAATTGTTTGTTTGGGGGGAGCTAGAGACTTGAAGAAGATCCTACATCATATGGGGTGTTTTCTTATGACTAGTATCGAAAGTACTCTTTGGAACGATTAAAGTTCAAGAGGCGTATCTCGGTATTGAAACCGACGATATATATGTCATGACACTTTGATGAGAGCCCATGTACTTTGAGGGGGGAGCTTCTAAAGTTTCGAAACGACTTCTCAATGCAAGCAAATTCTAAAGATATATCATAACTAAGTCAAGGGAGGGATTGATGGTAACATATTTAGTTTGTGATGTGTTCTTCAATGCGCATTCCGCTGTGCAAACTCAAAGACCGTTGAAAGAATGATGACATCAAGTTTTGAAGATTTCAAGATCTTCATCAACAGCCGTACATCATTCAGGGGGGGGGGGGGGTTAGTTAGTAATAGTTGAATCTTTCCTTGTAATGTTGTATGTTTTACTAGGGAGTTAGTTTTTGGAAACCCGTCTCACTCCTGGGGGGAGATTGTTAGGTACCCGAGAACGAGTAAAACGTGTTTCCCTGCTTTATGGAGGATCCTTTATACGAGGGCTATATAAAGGATCCAAGGCTCCCTAGAAACACTAAGTTATCCACCGTTATGTAGAGATTTCAAGAGAGCCGTGGAAAGTCAATCTTGACCGATTAACTTTCTCTCTCAATCTTAATGGTTAATCTTCACATTCATTGATATTCATGTGTTAAGGGTCCTATCAATCATTGATGGCAACTGCCACAACAATGGCCACTAAAGGTGGTTCCATAGGGTTTATGTTCAAAGAACATACATGTTACCGTAAGTTTGTTTTCTGGATGCAATCGTTAATCGAGTAATACAAAAAACGTTGTTGGAAAATGAAGGAGGTTAGGGTTATATTTATAGTGAAACCCTAACAATAGATTTACCTCTTAGTTCATTTCTAGGTCCTTCCAAATAACATCCATAAATAGCAGAGTTATAGTTGTAAAAGGATTATGTTTAATTAAGGATAATATTGTATCGGATTTCTTTCGTGCGCTCCAAGAAAAGGCTATACACGCGCCTTCCTACTCAGACCAGTTTAGTTATTCAAGACGTGCGCAAAGCACGTGATACGCACGAGCGAAATGCACGTAGGTACGCGTATCATTAATCGACATGACTGAAAATCAAACACAAGACAAGGTTAGTTAACATAATTGAGTGATAACAACTAATACTGAAAAGTGTAGATAAAGATGCGCTATCTAGCATACCTCATCCATGATACATCAAGACATGCGCATTAGAGGGATGCGCGCAGACAAGACCGACGCGAAGAATATCGTACTCATATATGCACACTAGGAGCTACTTATTGACGTAAAGATGAAACATGCGCTCCTCATCAGGAGTCAACGTAGGTTTCTCATTCAAGTTCCTGTCAACACTAGAATGCCACTCGCGCACTTTAGCGCAAGAATTCAGAATAAAATGAGTGGTCGACAAAAATGAAGGAATTTTTCCACTTCTCGTGCATTCCAGCCTTGGTAGGCTTAACGAACTTAATGCACTCCCTAAAAGAATACCAACCGTTTTCATGCGGCTGGTAAGAGTACACATTCCTAAATATATTAACTGTGGGGACAAAACTATGCCCCCACACCACATCCTAAAAATTGAAATGAGGCACGCGCTGTAAGAGTGAAGCTGCCGAACGCCGATACCGAAAAAATGGAGCACCGACAGGAAAAAGTCAGTGGAAGGATAACGAATGTTGCCATACTTCATGACCTTTGAATATACTGCAATTTTATTAGAAGGGAGATCGTTGGCACTCTTACTACAATTTTATTAGAAGGAGTACACGTTCCTAAATAAATTAACCGTGGGCACAAAATTATGCCACCTACACCACATCCCAAAAATTGAAATGAGACATGCGATGTAAGAGTGAAGCTACCCAATGCCAATACCGAAAAAATGGAGCACTGAGAGGAAAAAGTTAGTGGAAGGATAGCAAATGTTTCCATACTTCATGACCTTCGAATATACTACAATTTTATTAGAAGGGGCATCATTGGCGCGTTGATTACGTTTAGGAACCAAAGGATTTAACTTGCGGATTAGGGGATACCCCCTCATAATATCATCAAGATCCTCGAGGGTAATAATGGAAGAGATTTCCCAGACTTTCTTACTTTAGGCAACAGAAGTAGAAGAAGACATCGTGCTTAATGAAACAATTGAGAAGTAGGTAGGAGAATTCTCACCTAATGTGTAGTGACCCGAACTTTTCCATGTTTATATATATATTAAATAAAATTGTTATTTACATGATTAAGTGTTTCCAACATGTTAAGCAATCAAACTTGTTATGACTTGATTAATTGAAATAGGTTTCATATAGATAATTGACCACCCAAGTTGACCGGTGATTCACGAACGTTAAAACTTGTAAAAACTATACGATGACATATATATGGTTATATATATAGTTAACATGATTTTATTATAAGTATGTATCTTATTAGGTATTTTAACAATGAGTTATATACATAAAAATGAGACTATTAATTTAAGAAACTCGAAAACGATATATATAACGATTATCGTTATAACAACGTCTTACTAGGTACATATGAATCATATTAAGATATTGATACACTTGGTTAATTATGTTAAATGATAAGTAAATATATTATTAAGTGTATTAACAATGAAATACATATGTAAAAATATGACTACTAACTTAATGATTTCGAAACGAGACATATATGTAACGATTATCGTTGTAACGACATTTAACTGTATATATATCATAATAAGATATATTATATATCATAATATCATGATAATATAACAATTTAACATCTCATTTGTTATAATAAACAATGGGTTAACAACATTCAACAAGATCGTTAACCTAAAGGTTTCAAAACAACATTTACATGTAACGACTAACGATGACTTAACGACTCAGTTAAAATGTATATACATGTAGTGTTTTAATATGTATTCATACACTTTTTAAAGACTTCAAGACACTTATCAAAATACTTCTACTTAACAAAAATGCTTACAATTACATCCTCATTCAGTTTCATCAACAATTCTACTCGTATGCACTCGTATTCGTACTCGTACAATACACAGCTTTTAGATGTATGTACTATTGGTATATATACTCCAATGATCAGCTCTTAGCAGCCATGTGAGTCACCTAACACATGTAGGAACCATAATTTGGCAACTAGCATGAAATATCTCATAAAATTACAAAAATATGAGTAATCATTCATGACTTATTTACATGAAAACAAAATTACATATCCTTTATATCTAATCCATACACCAACGACCAAAAACACCTACAAACACTTTCATTCTTCAATTTTCTTCATATGATTGATCTCTCTCAACTTCTATCTTCAATTTCTAAGTGTTCTTCATAAATTCCAAAAGTTCTAGTTTCATAAAATCAAGAATACTTCCAAGATTGCAAGTTTACTTCCAAGTTTTCTAAATCCATTCCAAGTAATCATCCAAGATCAAGAAACCTTTGTTACTTACAGTAGGTTATCTTTCTAATATAAGGTAATAATCATATTCAAACTTTAATTCAATTTCTATAACTATAACAATCTTATTTCGAGTGGAAATCTTACTTGAAATTGTTTTCGTGTCATGTTTCTGCTTCAAGAACTTTCAAGCCATCCAAGGATCCTTTGAAGCTAGATCTATTTTTCTCATTTAGAGTAGGTTTATCCAAGGAACTTGAGGTAGTAATGATGTTCATAACATCATTCGATTCATACATATAAAGCTATCTTATTCGAAGGTTTAAACTTGTAATCACTAGAACATAGTTTTGTTAATTCTAAACTTGTTCGCAAATAAAAGTTAATCCTTCTAACTTGACTTTTAAAATCAACTAAACACATGTTCTATATCTATATGATATGCTAACTTAATGATTTAAAACCTGGAAACACGAAAAACACCGTAAAATCGGATTGACGCCGTCGTAGTAACACCGCGGGCTGTTTTGGGTTAGTTAATTAAAAACTATGATATAATTTGATTTAAAAGTTGTTATTTTGGGAAAATTATTTTTATTATGAACATGAAACTATATCCAAAAATTATGGTTAAACTCAAAGTGGAAGTATGTTTTCTAAAATGGTCATCTAGACGTCGTTCTTTCGACTGAAATGACTACCTTTACAAAAACGACTTGTAACTTATTTTCCCGACTATAAACCTATACTTTTTCTGTTTAGATTCATAAAATAGAGTTCAATATAAAACCATAGCAATTTTATTCACTCAAAACGGATTTAAAATGAAGAAGTTATGGGTAAAACAAGATTGGATAATTTCTCTCATTTTAGCTACGTGAAAATTGCTAACAAATCTATTCCAACCATAACTTAATCAACTTGTATTGTATATTATGTAATCTTGAGATACCATAGACATGTATACAATGTTTCGACCTATCATGTCGATACATCTATATATATTTCGGAACAACAATAGACACTCTATATGTGAATGTTGGAGTTAGCTATACAGGGTTGAGGTTGATTCCAAAATATATATAGTTTGAGTTGTGATCAATACTGAGATACGTATACACTGGGTCGTGGATTGATTCAAGATAATATTTATCGATTTATTTCTGTACATCTAACTGTGAACAACTAGTTGTAGGTTACTAACGAGGACAGCTGACTTAATAAACTTAAAACATCAAAATATATTAAAAGTGTTGTAAATATATTTTGAACATACTTTGATATATATGTATATATTGTTATAGGTTCGTGAATCAACCAGTGGCCAAGTCTTACTTCCCGATGAAGTAAAAATCTATGAAAGTGAGTTATAGTCCCACTTTTAAAATCTAATATTTTTGGGATGAGAATACATGCAGGTTTTATAAATGATTTGCAAAATAGACACAAGTACGTGAAACTACATTCTATGGTTGAATTATCGAAATCGAATATGCCCCTTTTTATTAAGTCTGGTAATCTAAGAATTAGGGAACAGACACCCTAATTGACACCAATCCTAAAGATAGATCTATTGGGCCTAACAAACCCCATCCAAAGTACCAGATGCTTTAGTACTTCGAAATTTATATCATATCCGAAGGGTGTCCCGGAATGATGGGGATATTCTTATATATGCATCTTGTTAATATCGGTTACCAAGTGTTCACCATATGAATGATTTTTATCTCTATGTATGGGATGTGTATTGAAATATGAAATCTTGTGGTCTATTGTTACGATTTGATATATATAGGTTAAACCTGTAACTCACCAACATTTTTGTTGACGTTTAAGGCATGTTTATTCCCAGGTGAATACTAAGAGCTTCTGCTGTTGCATACTAAAATAAGGACAAGATTTGGAGTCCATGTTTGTATGATATTGTGTAAAAACTGCATTCAAGAAACTGATTTCGATGTAACATATTTGTATTGTAAACCATTATGTAATGGTCGTGTGTAAACAGGATATTTTAGATTATCATTATTTGATAATCTACGTAAAGCTTTTTAAACCTTTATTTATGAAATAAAGGTTATGGTTTGTTTTAAAAATGAATGCAGTCTTTGAAAAATGTCTCATATAGAGGTCAAAACCTCGCAACGAAATCAATTAATATGGAACGTTTTTAATCAATAAGAACGGGACATTTCAGTTGGTATCCGAGCGTTGGTCTTAGAGAACCAAAAAATTTACATTAGTGTATCTTATCGAGTTTGTTAGGATGCATTAGTGAGTCTGGACTTCGACCGTGTTTTCTTTAAAAATGATTGCTTAACATTTTTGTTGGAAACTATATATTATTAACATGTATATATTATGTGATATATTAATCTCTTAACATGTTTGATATTGTGTGATAGATGTCTACCTCTAGCACAAATCTCATTGACTCACCTAATAATAACGAAGAGTTGAATATATATTGGACTGATTCACAAGTTCCCGAAGAAGAACCGGAAGAAGAATCAGAACCGGAAGAAGAATCAGAACCGGAAGAGGAGGAACCGGAGGAGGAAATAGAACCGGTGGGGGAAATAATAAAACGGTTAAGTAAAAGAAAATCCTCAACCAACCGACCAAGGTTAATTATGGTCAATGGTGTTTCCGCCAAGGAAGCAAAATATTGGGAGGATTACCAATTCTCCCATGAATCGGATTCCGATGAGAATTCCGATGATGTTATAGAAATTACCCCAACTGAATTTAAAAAGGCAAAAAAAAATAATAAGGGAAAGGGCATAAAAATAGAGAAATCTAATTCCAACCCCGATGAACTTTATATGTATCGTCAACCCCCGAAGCCCTTAAGTTGTAACAATGACCCGGGAACCTCTAAACCACCAGGTTTTTCTAAACCGTTATGGAAAACGACAGCTCGTATTAGGGGAACATCATATATCCCTAGAAACTTGGCAAAACGAAACAAAATCGAAAAAGAAGAAATGAGCGAGTCGAAATAAGATAGTTGTATTCGTGTGGTGTAATATATGTAATATAGTGTGCTTATGCTTTATGATATATGTAAAAATTACTTGTATTAATAAGTATTTTTTTTTAATTAACTCTTGTCTATTTTACAGTATAAAAACACAAAATGGATAGACAACCCAATATTTTAAGAGACCTACCCGGAGACATGATTGATGAAATCTTGTCTAGAGTCGGTCAGAATTCTTCGGCACAACTATTTACGGCGAAATCAGTTTGTAAGACATTCGAAGAACGTTCCAAGAATGTCTTGGTTTATAGGAGACTTTCCTTTGAAAGATGGGGGATATCACATTGGGAAACCCATAAGTTACGATGTGTTTACTTTGACGCATATATTGCGGGGAACCCAAATGCTATTTTACGCAACGGGTTAAGAAATTATTTTGACTCAATGTATTCGAATATAGGACTTCATGATTTAGAAAAAGCGGCTAACATGCAACATAAAGAAGCATGCTATGCTTACGGGTTAGTAATGTTCGCTTTTCACCAAAGTGAGAAAAAGAACATCGGGCTACAACTATTAAACAAAACGTTCCCACAAGTGACGGAGTCGGTAATTGGGGTAAGAAATGAGGTTTTTAGGTTATTACGAGGTTGTTGGTCATTACGTAACCCTCGTCCCTTTGACGACGTTACAACACGCTGTCTTATCAACGGCCATAACGGTTATGTTCCACAAGACCAAGGATGGGAAGTAGTCCTAGTAAAACCAGAATGCATGACTTGTTTCTGGACGTATGAATTACGTGTCTTTATTGCCTTTGCTGAACGACTTGTGTACTAGCTAGAATTATCTTCACAACTATCTTGTATCAAAGTTATTGTGTGCTATATTTCATGCTTTATGTAAAATAAGCGGTAATGTAAGTTTGTAAAATATTGTATAAAAGTTTGAACGCGAAATATTATTATAATCAGTTTTTCATATAGAATTGTAGTAGTTGAATTGTATATTAGCTACTAAGTATGAACTTAACAGGTAGGTACTACCCGAATTTAAACTTATAAAACGCTAATATGAAGAAAAAGCTTTTATAAATGAGTTCATATTATGCTACGAAATACTATTAACTACTCTTAATATTCTGTATGATTAACTTGTTCCATTTGACTATTTTGAAGGAAATGGCACCGACTACTCGACACACCGTGAATATGAATGAAGAGGAATTCCGTACTTTTCTAGCTTCAAACATAGCCGCAGTACAGGCTGCGCTACATACCAACAATAACCTTGGATCTAGCAGTACAGGAAATCGTGTAGGATGCACCTACAAAGAATTCACTGCCTGCAAACCTTTAGAATTTGATGGAACCGAAGGACCGATCGGATTGAAACGGTGGACCGAGAAGGTCGAATCGTTGTTTGCCATAAGTAAGTGTACTGAAGAAGACAAAGTGAAGTACGCTACGCATACCTTCACAGGTTCTGCGTTAACATGGTGGAATACCTATCTAGAGCAAGTGGGACAAGATGATGCGTACGCACTACCGTGGTCAGCATTCAAGCATGTGATGAACGAGAAGTACCGTTCCAGAACCGAGGTCAATAAGCTCAAGACAGAACTTAGAGGGTTACGAACCCAAGGATTTGATATTACCACGTACGAAAGACGATTCACAGAATTGTGCCTATTGTGTCCGGGAGCGTTCGAAGATGAGGAAGAGAAGATCGACTCGTTTGTGAAAGGATTACCAGAAAGAATCCAAGAAGATATAGGTTCACACGAGCCCGCCTCCATACAACAGGCATGTAGAATGGCTCACAAACTAGTGAACCAGATTGAGAAAAGAATTAAAGAACAGACGGCTGAAGAGGCCAATGTGAAGCAGGTCAAAAGAAAGTAGGAGGAAAACGGTGATAAGAATCACCAATACAACAACAACAGCAATTACAATAATAATCGCAACAATTATCCCAACAATCGCAACATCAATCGCAACTACAACAAACGGCCCAACAACAACAATAACAACAACAACAACAACAACAACAACAACAACAACAACAACAACAACAACAACAACAACAACAACAACAGCAACTACAACAATCATCCCAACAACAATAATAACCGCAACAACAACAACAATCAGAAGCAGCTATGCCAAAGGTGTGAAAAGTATCACTCGGGGTTCTGCACCAAATTTTGCAACAAGTGTAAAAGAAATGGTCATAGCGCGGCGAAGTGTGAGGTCTACGGACCAGGGGTTAACAGAACGAAAGGAACAAATGGTGTCGGAACGAGTAATGGCGGAGCAAGTAGTGTCGGAGCAAGTTATGCCAATGTAGTTTGTTATAAATGTGGAAAACCGGGCCACATTATTAGAAATTTCCCGAACCAGGAGAACACGAATGGACAAGGTCGCGGAAGAGTTTTCAATATTAATGCGGCAGAGGCACAGGAAGACCCGGAGCTTGTTACGTGTACGTTTCTTATTGACAATAAATCTGCTTACGTTTTATTTGATTCGGGTGCGAATAGAAGCTATATGAGTAGAGATTTTTGTGCTAAATTAAGTTTTCCATTGACACCGTTGGATAGTAAATTTTTACTCGAATTAGCAAACGGTAAATTAATTTCAGCAGATAATATATGCCGGAATCGAGAAATTAAACTGGGTAGCGAAATATTTAAGATTGATTTGATACCAGTAGAGTTAGGGAGTTTTGATGTAATAGTTGGCATGGACTGGCTGAAGAAGGTGAATGCAGAGATCGTATGTTATAAAAATGCAATTCGCATTGTACGAGAAGAAGGAGAACCCTTAATGGTGTACGGAGAAAAGGGCAACATGAAGCTACATCTTATTAGTAATTTGAAGGCACAAAAACTAATAAGAAAAGGTTGCTATGCTGTTCTAGCACACGTCGAGAAAGTACAAACTGAAGAAAAGAGCATCAATGATGTTCCCGTCGCAAATGAATTTCCCGATGTATTTCCGAAAGAATTACCGGGACTACCTCCACATCGATCTATTGAATTTCAAATAGATCTTGTACCAGGAGCTGCACCAATAGCTCGTGCTCCGTATAGACTCGCACCCAGCGAGATGAAAGAACTGCAAAGCTAACTGCAAGAACTATTAAAACGTGGTTTTATTCGACCAAGCAAATCACCATGGGGAGCTCCTGTTTTGTTTGTCAAGAAGAAGGATGGTACATTTAGGTTGTGTATTGACTACAGAGAGTTGAACAAACTTACCATCAAAAACCGTTATCCACTGCTGAGAATTGACGACTTATTTGATCAACTACAAGGCTTGTCGGTTTATTCGAAGATCGATTTACGTTCTGGATATCATCAAATGCGAGTAAAGGAGGATGATATTCCAAAAACTGCTTTTAGGACGCGTTATGGTCATTACGAGTTTATGGTTATGCCGTTTGGATTGACTAACGCACCAGCTGTGTTCATGGACCTTATGAACCGAGTGTGTGGGCCATATCTTGACAAGTTTGTCATTGTTTTCATCGATGACATACTTATTTACTCAAAGAATGATCAAGAGCACGAAAAACATTTGAGAAAAGTGCTAGAAGTATTGAGGAAAGAAAAACTGTACGCTAAGTTTTCAAAGTGTGCATTTTGGTTGGAAGAAGTTCAATTCCTCGGTCACATAGTGAACAAAGAAGGTATCCAGGTGGACCCGGCAAAGATCGAAATCGTTGAAAAGTGGGAAACCCCAAAAACTCCGAAGCATATACGTCAATTTTTAGGATTGGCTGGTTACTACAGAAGATTCATCCAAGATTTCTCCAAAATACCAAAACCCTTGACTGCATTAACGCATAAAGGGAAGAAATTTGAATGGAAGGATGACCAAGAGAAGGCGTTTCAATTATTGAAGAAAAAGCTAACTACGGCACCTATATTGTCATTGCCTGAAGGGAATGATGATTTTGTGATTTATTGTGACGCATCAAAGCAAGGTCTCGGTTGTGTATTAATGCAACGGACGAAGGTGATTGCTTATGCATCTAGACAATTGAAGATTCACGAGCAAAATTATACCACGCATGATTTGGAATTAGGCGCGGTTGTTTTTGCATTAAAGACTTGGAGGCACTACTTATATGGGGTCAAAAGTATTATATATACCGACTACAAACGTCTTCGACACATATTTAATCAGAAACAACTGAATATGAGGCAGCGTAGGTGGATTAAATTGTTGAATGATTATGACTTTGAGATTCGTTACCACCCGGGGAAGGCAAATGTGGTAGCCGACGCCTTGAGCAGAAAGGACAGAGAACCCATTCGAGTAAAATCTATGAATATAATGATTCACACTAACCTTACTACTCAAATAAAGGAGGCGCAACAAGGAGTTTTAAAAGAGGGAAATTTAAAGGATGAAATACCCAAAGGATCGGAGAAGCATCTTAATATTCGGGAAGATGGAACCCGGTATAGGGCTGAAAGAATTTGGGTACCAAAATTTGGAGATATAAGAGAAATGGTACTTAGAGAAGCTCATAAAACCAGATACTCAATACATCCTGAAACGGGGAAGATGTACAAGGATCTTAAGAAACATTTTTGGTGGCCAGGTATGAAAGCCGATATTGCTAAATATGTAGGAGAATGTTTGACGTGTTCTAAGGTCAAAGCTGAACATCAGAAACCATCAGGTCTACTACAACAACCTGAAATCCCTGAATGGAAATGGGAAAACATTACCATGGATTTCATTACTAAATTGCCAAGGACTGCAAGTGGTTATGATACTATTTGGGTAATAGTTGATCGTCTCACTAAGTCAGCACACTTCCTGCCAATAAGAGAAGATGACAAGATGGAGAAGTTAGCACGACTGTATTTGAAGGAAGTCATCTCCAGACATGGAATACCAATCTCAATTATCTCTGATAGGGATGGCAGATTTATTTCAAGATTCTGGCAGACATTACAGCAAGCATTGGGAACTCGTCTAGACATGAGTACTGCCTATCATCCACAAACTGATGGGCAGAGCGAAAGGACGATACAAATGCTTGAAGACATGCTACGAGCTTGTGTTATTGATTTCGGAAACAGTTGGGATCGACATCTACCGTTAGCAGAATTTTCCTACAACAACAGCTACCATTCAAACATTGAGATGGCGCCGTTTGAAGCACTTTATGGTAGAAAGTGCAGGTCTCCGATTTGTTGGAGTGAAGTGGGGGATAGACAGATTACGGGTCCAGAGATAATACAAGAAACTACCGAGAAAATCATCCAAATTCAACAAAGATTGAAAACCGCCCAGATTCGACAAAAGAGCTACGCGGACAGTAAAAGAAAAGATATAGAGTTTGAAATTGGAGAAATGGTCATGCTTAAGGTTTCACCTTGGAAAGGCGTTGTTCAATTTGGTAAACGGGGGAAACTAAATCCAAGGTACATTGGACCATTCAAGATTATAGATCGTGTCAGACCAGTAGCTTACCAACTGGAGCTACCTCAACAACTCGCGGCTGTACATAACACTTTTCACGTCTCAAATTTGAAGAAATGTTTTGCTAAAGAAGATCTCACTATTCCGTTGGACGAAATCCAAATCAATGAAAAACTTCAATTCATTGAAGAACCCGTCGAAATAATGGATCGTGAGGTTAAGAGACTTAAACAAAATAAGATACCGATTGTTAAGGTTTGATGGAATGCTCGTAGAGGACCCGAGTTCACCTGGGAGCGTGAAGATCAGATGAAGAAGAAATACCCGCATTTATTTCCAGAAGATACGTCAACACCTCCAACTGCTTAAAATTTCGGGACGAAATTTATTTAACGGGTAGGTACTATAGTGACCCGAACTTTTCCATGTTTATATATATATTAAATGAAATTATTATTTACATGATTAAGTGTTTCCAACATGTTAAGCAATCAAACTTGTTAAGACTTGATTAATTGAAATAGGTTTCATATAGACAATTGACCACCCAAGTTGACCGGTGATTCACGAACGTTAAAACTTGTAAAAACTATACGATGACATATATATGGTTATATATATAGTTAACATGATTTTATTATAAGTATGTATTTTATTAGGTATTTTAACAATGAGTTATATACATAAAAATGAGACTATTAATTTAAGAAACTCGAAAACGATATATATATAACGATTATCATTATAACAACGTCTTACTAGGTACATATGAATCATATTAAGATATTGATACACTTGGTTAATTATGTTAAATGATAAGTAAATATATTATTAAGTGTATTAACAATGAAATACATATGTAAAAATAAGACTACTAACTTAATGATTTCGAAACGAGACATATATGTAACGATTATCGTCGTAACGACATTTAACTGTATATATATCATACTAAGATATATTATATATCATAATATCATGATAATATAACAATTTAACATCTCATTTGTTATAATAAACAATGGGTTAACAACATTCAACAAGATCGTTAACCTAAAGGTTTCAAAACAACATTTACATGTAACGACTAACGATGACTTAACGACTCAGTTAAAATGTATATACATGTAATGTTTTAATATGTATTCATACACTTTTGAAAGACTTCAAGACACTTATCAAAATACTTATACTTAACAAAAATGCTTACAATTACATCCTCGTTCAGTTTCATCAACAATTCTACTCGTATGCACCCGTATTCGTACTCGTACAATACACAGCTTTTAGATGTATGTACTATTGGTATATACACTCCAATGATCAGCTCTTAGCAGTCCATGTGAGTCACCTAACATATGTGGGAACCATCATTTGGCAACTAGCATGAAATATCTCATAAAATTACAAAAATATGAGTAATCATTCATGACTTATTTACATGAAAACAAAATTACATATCCTTTATATCTAATCCATACACCAACGACTAAAAACACCTACAAACACTTTCATTTTTCAATTTTCTTCATCTAATTTATCTCTCTCAAGTTCTATCTTCAAGTTCCAAGTGTTCTTCATAAATTCCAAAAGTTCTAGTTTCATAAAATCAAGAATACTTCCAAGATTGCAAGTTTACTTCCAAGTTTTCTAAATCCATTCCAAGTAATCATCCAAGATCAAGAAACCTTTGTTACATACAGTAGGTTATCTTTCTAATACAAGGTAATAATCATATTCAAACTTTAATTCAATTTCTATAACTATAACAATCTTATTTCGAGTGAAAATCTTACTTGAAATTGTTTTCGTGTCATGATTCTGCTTCAAGAACTTTCAAGCCATCCAAGGATCCTTTGAAGCTAGATCTATTTTTCTCATTTCCAGTAGGTTTATCCAAGGAACTTGAGGTAGTAATGATGTTCATAACATCATTCGATTCATACATATAAAGCTATCTTATTCGAAGGTTTAAACTTGTAATCACTAGAACATAGTTTAGTTAATTCTAAACTTGTTCGCAAATAAAAGTTAATCCTTCTAACTTGACTTTTAAAATCAACAAAACACATGTTCTATATATATATGATATGCTAACTTAATGATTTAAAACCTGGAAACACGAAAAACACCGTTAAATCGGATTTACGCCGTCGTAGTAACGCCGCGGACTGTTTTGGGTTAGTTAATTAAAAACTATGATAAACTTTGATTTAAAAGTTGTTATTCTGGGAAAATGATTTTTATTATGAACATGAAACTATATCCAAAAATTATGGTTAAACTCAAAGTGGAAGTATGTTTTCTAAAATGGTCATCTAGACGTCGTTCTTTAGACTGAAATGACTACCTTTACAAAAATGACTTGTAACTTATTTTTACGACTATAAACCTATACTTTTTCTGTTTAGATTCATAAAATAGAGTTCAATATGAAACCATAGCAATTTGATTCACTCAAAACGGATTTAAAATGAAGAAGTTATGGGTAAAACAAGATTGGGTAATTTTTCTCATTTTAGCTACGTGAAAATTGGTAACAAATCTATTCCAACCATAACTTAATCAACTTGTATTGTATATTATGTAATCTTGAGATACCATAGATACGTATACAATGTTTCGACCTATCATGTCGACACATCTATATATATTTTGGAACAACCATAGACACTCTATATGTGAATGTTGGAGTTAGCTATACAGGGTTGAGGTTGATTCCAAAATATATATAGTTTGAGTTGTGATCAATACTGAGATACGTATACACTGGGTCGTGGATTGATTCAAGATAATATTTATCGATTTATTTCTGTACATCTAACTGTGGACAACTAGTTGTAGGTTACTAACGAGGACAGCTGACTTAATAAACTTAAAACATCAAAATATATTAAAAGCGTTGTAAATATATTTTGAACATACTTTGATATATATGTATATATTGTTATAGGTTCGTGAATCAACCAGTGGCCAAGTCTTACTTCCCGACGAAGTAAAAATCTGTGAAAGTGAGTTATAGTCCCACTTTTAAAATCTAATATTTTTGGGATGAGAATACATGCAGGTTTTATAAATGATTTACAAAATAGACACAAGTACGTGAAACTACATTCTATGGTTGAATTATCAAAATCGAATATGCCCCTTTTTATTAAGTCTGGTAATCTAAGAATTAGGGAACAGACACCCTAATTGACTCGAATCCTAAAGATATATCTATTGGGCCTAACAAACCCCATCCAAAGTACCGGATGCTTTAGTACTTCGAAATTTATATCATATCCGAAGGGTGTCCCGGAATGATGGGGATATTCTTATATATGCATCTTGTTAATGTCGGTTACCAGGTGTTCACCATATGAATGATTTTTATCTCTATGTATGGGATGTGTATTGAAATATGAAATCTTGTGGTCTATTGTTACGATTTGATATATATAGGTTAAACCTGTAACTCACCAACATTTTTGTTGACGTTTAAGGCATGTTTATTCTCAGGTGAATACTAAGAGCTTCCGTTGTTGCATACTAAAATAAGGACAAGATTTGGAGTCCATGTTTGTATGATATTGTGTAAAAACTGCATTCAAGAAACTGATTTCGATGTAACATATTTGTATTGTAAACCATTATGTAATGGTCGTGTGTAAACAGGATATTTTAGATTATCATTATTTGATAATCTACGTAAAGCTTTTTAAACCTTTATTTATGAAATAAAGGTTATGGTTTGTTTTAAAAATGAATGCAGTCTTTGAAAAACGTCTCATATAGAGGTCAAAACCTCGCAACGAAATCAATTAATATGGAACGTTTTTAATCAATAAGAACGGGACATTTCATAATGATCATGGGAGCAAAGCGAACTAAGCAAAAATGAAGCGTCGAATCAAGCGTGCAAGAGAAAGGATGAGAAAATATTTGTAGGTTGTAAAAAATTTATTAAAAGGAAGGAAGGTATTTATAGGAAATAATTAGGGTGGAAGATATGGGAAAAAGAAAATGCGTCACATCTGTACACGTGTTGAAAATCCAGCGGAGGAAAATCTGACAGACGGCAGGAAATGCACGAGGGTGACGGTTGAGTTGACAGTTTTCCATAACTGGCAGACTGACAGGCCGAAAAAACTACCTTAGCATTAAATGCATCACTCAGCACATTTTATGTCATGATTAGAGTTCAACATCACACGTAAAAATTGAGCATAATATACAACTGGGGGGACTTAATGATGCGTATAGCTGCACATCTTGCGCAAAGCTGCACATCAGTTGCGCAAGATCCTAATGATGCGCATAGTTGCACAACAGTTGCGCAAGATCCTAATGATTGATAACTCCTAAATTATACGTGTTTTTGAATACATTTTAAGGAGTTATTTTGGCATTTTAATGACATTTTAAGTAATTTAACATACAAAAGTGGGTAAAAACAAAAAAAGGTATTTTTAATGTTTTGTTTGAGTTATGTATTAAACAGTATCAAAAACAGATAAAAAGTTGCAGAAATGGATGAAGCCGCCAGCATGAAACAATGGAAGCCGCCGGCTTGGGGGTTAAAATGAAGAAATTCAAGAATATTCCAGAAAAAAGACAAAAATCAAAGAATTTAGAGAACAAGTAAAAACAACAGAAGCCGCTGGCTAATGAAATGAAGCCGCCGACTTGATCAAAACTGAAGCCACCGGCTACCCATCCCAAGCCGCCGGCTACGGAGCCGTTTATGAAACCAACATGGCGACCAAGTAATATGTAGAAAGCTGCAGAATCAGTATATTGGTCATAACTTACACATACGATCTCCGATTAAGGCATTCCAGGTGTCCCGCCGTCCGTATGACATAGCTCTACAACTTTCGTTTTATAAGTTTTGTCTAATTCAGCCCGGTTCGGAAGTTAGAAGGAAAAATATGGCTGCTGAAATTTAAATACGGGAATTTAATATTTTCTTACTTGTTTCTTGTCCTACATCGCCCACAAAACAAATCTAAAAGGCTCTCCTTCACCTATAAAAGGAGGCCTTCACCCCTTTAGTTTTCCATGTCCCTCTTGTATTCTTTTCTCTCTTTTGAGAATTGAATCCGCCTCCCCATATGTGGTTTATGGAGTTAAGAGGTTGACATTAGTTTAATATTTTATGCTATGGCGTTGAGGTTCTGCCCGAACATTTTTCTTTCTATTTTGTAAGTTCTTCTTATTTTAATTTAATTATTTCTTTTCTTTAATGTATTGTCTTTTATTTATTGTCTTTTATTTTATGTCTTTATTTATATTTATGTTTAATTTCTACTGTC
The DNA here is from genome assembly GCF_046630445.1 of Rutidosis leptorrhynchoides. Taxonomy (NCBI): domain Eukaryota; kingdom Viridiplantae; phylum Streptophyta; class Magnoliopsida; order Asterales; family Asteraceae; genus Rutidosis; species Rutidosis leptorrhynchoides. The sequence goes on along the minus strand of NC_092337.1, from coordinate 162,339,174 downwards.
CGTCTACCATTCTGAACTAAACGTTCATATTGGTTACTTGGACGAAAACTGTGAAAATCTGGAAAACAGATGAAGCTGCCAGCTTCCTCAGTCCAAGCCGCTAGCTTGACTAAGCCAAGCCGCCGGCTTCTTGCTTCAGTCCGTACGGTTTCTGGTTCTTTTCCAGATCTGTATGTTCATGTATCTGTGATGATTATTTAAACTGTTTATATCTGCCATGATTAAATAACTTGTTTGTCATGCTTAATGATTAAATATTATGAATCTAGGAATAACTAGTCATTGATTCTATGATGTTATATTCGATACATATCACTTGTTTAGATCTAGTCCATCAAATATAGTGTTTGGATTGCATGCAACTTATGTAAGCATCATTTGTAGTCATACAACTAGTTGAACTTGAATCACACTTATATAATAGAATTCATTATTGTTAGGCTTAATCGAAGAACCTTTGTTTATGTGTGTTTAATTGTCAATTGCATGAGAACTTGATTAAGATTAATTTTCAGCTAGCAACTTGAGTTGATCTGATTAAGTTTATTACTTATCTATTTGTCAGTCTAATTAGATGTTGCCTCGGATCCACATCAGGTTTTGGTAATGTTTATCATGTGATTATTTGAATGCTATGAATGAAGACATTAGCTATGAACATCACTTAGTTAATGTATGCTTTAGGTCATACCTTATGAATGATATGCGACATTTAGCTTAACCTTTTAGGGATAATGATTGGTCTATGATTGTTATCTTGCTATTTATTAATATAAGCTATGAAATATTTAATATATTTCCCTTATGATTGGCACATCCTTGTAATCACTTCTCTTTTATATTGTTCATTTAATTTAAATCTTTATTCTATCTTTCCTAATTAGTTTATTAAAGTTATTAAAAACGTATCTTCAATTTTCTCTTTCCTAAGAGATAAGAATCAACAACCTAAAAACAAATAAAAAAACTATCTTTAGTTCTGTAATAAGAGCTAAGCTATATAATAAAACAACTCTTATCTGCTTCCACGCTCTCTTAGGACGATAACCTAAAATACTACATCTGACTGGGTTTTGTTGCTCGTTAGGGTGTTAAAAGTGTATTAAATAAAGGTTATATAAATTTAAAAGTTTGAAATACAAATTAAGCACTGCACACTTTTGCACATCAACTTTTTGGTGCAGCTGCCAGGGAGCGCGGTAAATACAGAAATTAAATATGATTTGGTTATTGATATTTCTTGAAAACGGGTGATGATTGTCTTCCTTTAGGGAGAGGCTGTTGGGCTTCCGATTTAAAAGGCTCTGTCGGAACCTAGACACTGACGGGTCACTTAAATATTGAAAGATTCAATTGTAACGACCCAAAAATTTGGTATTTGGAATGTCGAGAGTTTGATGTGCAAAAGTTTGGTGTATGCTGCGAGGTTATGTGCGCGTTCCCCGTTTGGGCCATAACTTCCTCATACAAACTCGGATTGAGGCGAATCAAAAGGCCAGACGACCGTAATTCGAGCCCAGACATTTTAAATTTCAAGTTGTAAGCTGGAAGGCTCCAGGAGCGCCACTTTTGGGGCTAGGAGTGCCACTTTTGGTGCTGATCAGGTGCTGTTTGAATTTTTGGACTTTTAATGAAGGGCACTTAGGTCTTTTTACATATGGACGGATATAAGGCTTGGGATCAGATCTAAAACTCATTCTTATCCTCATTTTCATCCTCCAACTTCATTCTAGAGAGAGGAAGCAAACCCTAGAGAGAGGAAGCTTCCATTGATGAAGGAGATGACGATTCTTGCTCAAGATGGAGGTAGAACTTGATGCATCTTGGTGATCCTAGATACTAGCTTCGTTTTGGTGCAAAGGTAAAACCTAGATCCAAATTTCCTTGTTTGATTCTTGTTTTGGGTTAGGGTTTATGTTGGTGATGAGTTATAAAACCCATTTCTTATGAAATTTTAGGGTTTAGGGGCAAGCTTGTGATTAAGAACCCTAATATTGTGGGTTTAGGATTTAATGACGAATTTAGGTATATTTGTCTTAGATTTAAGTGATAATCACTAGATTGTATGAGTATTGGTGAATTTAATGTTCATAAGAACAAGTTTGAAGTCATGCACATAAGGTGTTTGATGAAATACCTCAAGGAGGTGAAGTTGTTGTGGATGTCTAGGTTTATGATCTAAAGTCAACCTTTGATAGTGTTGTTAATCAATTGGTGGTATGATGGTGATTTGGGTGTGTTAAAGACTTTGATTTTGGTTAAAATTGGATGTTGACTTGATGTGGTGTCAAACTAAGAATTTGGTCAAGTTTTGTGAAATGGTTACATGAGTATTTAATTAATTGGCATAATTGGTGTTGTGGAAACTTAATCACTAGTCATAGGTGATATTGGGTGAAATTTACATAAGTCAAAGGTGGTCAAGGGCAATATGGGTCGTTATTGCCTAAGTTGGGTGATTTGGGCAAGTGACATTTGTATGATCACTACCTAAGTAGTAATTTAGTGTTGGGACCTAGGTTGGTCAATTTGGTGACAAGTATGATTTGGGTTAAATTGTACTTGGTTATGTAGGTTTGAATTACCACTCGAAGTGGTAATTGGATTGTGTACGTTAGGTGTTAAATGGGCGGGTTATGGCGAGCAAGGTGTGATCCCTCAGCTCAGGGACGTTTATGTCAGGTTCTCTTTTAGAGAATGGTTATTTATGTGCATATTGTACCTATGTGTGATATAGGTGATTACTTGCTCGGATTTGAGGACGGAGATCACGTTGTACATGACTTGTGCAGGCATTCCAAGGTGAGTGGAATAATTATATGTGTATGTATATGGTGTATTTATTTATGTGCTATGGTATGAACCAAAGAGCCGTTAGTGCCATAGCATGTGCGATTGTGCTATGATGTGAACCAAAGAGCCGGTAGCATCATGGTACGTATGTTGTAGTGTGAACCAAAGAGCCGGTAGCACTATAGCACGAGTTGTTAGGGTGTGAACCAAAGAGCCGGTAGCACCTTAGGATGAGTATGACTCAGAGTTATGATCTGAACCAAAGAGCCGGTAGCATCATGACAAATGCGTAGTGGTGTGAACCAAAGAGCCGGTAGCGCCATAGCATGTGACGTATGGTGTGAACCAAAGAGCCGGTAGCACCATAACGTGGGTATGGTTAACCATATAGTGTGTGTGTGTGTGTTGTAGTCTTAGCATATTAAATTGTGATGGATATATGCTATTGGTGATGCTAGCTTATTGAGAATTGTGGATATTTAGTTTATGCCTTGTGATTGCATGGTTGTTGAATTGCTAGCTCGTATGCGGTATGTGTGTAAGTGTTTACAAGTAAGTAGATTATATATGTATATGTATAATTATTGCATTCATTAAGCTTTGCTTACTCCCTCGTTGTTTACCTTTATGTATAGGTACCGTTTGATGTATTGGAGGATTCTAGTAGCATGACTAGGTTGCTAGAAGTTGGCTCATGATGGAGTAGCATTGGCTTTGGATGTAGATTGGGGGTTTGGTAAAATCCCCGGGATCATGCTCATGGTATTGGGTTGGGATGTCGAGTCTTAATCCTTTCTTTGGTGTAATGGGGTCAAAAATGTGACCTTAATTATAACGGGTCATTTTGTTAACTGGTCATGGTTATGTAAGACTCAAATGTGTAAACGGGTGTATTTTGGGTCATAATGAAATTGTGTATGGGCTCTTGCATTGTAAACTAGTGTTCGTGCATTTGGGTTGGATTGACACTTAGTCAAATTTTGAAACTGCACTTTCCAGGGCTAGCAGCGCCGCTTCTATGGCCAAAAAGCGCAGCTTTTGGCCAGTGTTTAGGTAGTCTTTTGATCAGTCAGTAGAAGCGCCATTTTTGGCGTCAAAAGCGCCGCTCTTGGGTCTTCAAGTGGTATCAGATCATGGTCTAAGGGATCTAGGTGACTTTTGCGATAGGTGCCTAGACTTAGACTATTTTGAGCATGCGTTGGTTTCGGGACTTGTTGAAATACGGGTCGTATTGATAATGATTAGTGCCTTAGCGTAGGTACACTTATTGGGACTTGGGGATGTGTATGGCCTTAATTGGTGCTTGCTTTTGAGCTTTAGATAGATAGTCGCCTAAAGTAGTTGGTTGACTAGGAGATTACTTTTAGTGATAAATCCTTGTGTTGTAGGATTGCAGGCGGATATGTTACGTATGTTAAAGGAGTATTATTATATATATGCGAATATATATATATATATTTACATATTGTATATGTGTGGGCCGTGACTTAAGATAAGAATTCAGTTTTAGGATTCGGTCATTCGTTGTTTTAAACGGTCAAGTCTATTGGTAGGACTTCGATCAAATTGGGGTATTGGAGTTTCCGCGTGATTCGTATTGTGGGAATGTCGCACTAGTCCGGGTAAAGTACTTTGCATGACCATGTGGAGGTGGTAAGATATGCAATTGTAATGATGCTTGATCACCATTTATTACAACCGCGTATCTTGACACTAAGCATGACAATGACGAGTACCGAGAGGGCGAACACGACATGGATGAGGTAGGTTCGGGAATGCTTTAGGAATCGAACGATGGTTCCTAGGTTATGGTGATCTTTAAGGATGTGCGGGTTATCACATTCGGCGTGTGTTGGATCAAGAAGAGTTATGGCGTTCATAGACATTTAAGGTGAGTAGGTGGACTTGCGGGATTGTTGTGTTGTAGCCACCTTGCGTAGTGGGTGCAAGATCAAAATTGTAAAGGTGTGGTCTTCCACCGAACCAGGATGACCAACTCGAGTCTGTGGTGGAGACTTGAATTCTGAGATTTGGATATGCAATAGGTCTCTTGAGGGCGTTTGTATTGGTACTCGGTTGAGTACGGAGTTAATGAATCCGGTAGTGATTCCAATTGTGGGTCTTCTTCGATGATGATGTACGAGAGTATGTTTGGGTCGTTAAACTTGCGAGAGTGAGACCCTTATGATGATGTCTCGTGTTGATTGCTTGTGGAATCCGGATAAGTTCCTTACGGAATCTTCCTCGTGATGATAGTTGCATCGGTGTGCGGCGGGATGTAAGTCTTGGTGTTCCCAAGCATTCCTTAGTGGAAGGCGGAAGTTTGACCAAACCGCATAGCTTGAATTTGGTATATGCTAGGTCCTGTGTGTTCACTAAGAACACGGTGAACAAGTGAACTAAAAGATTCTTCGAGCAAGTATGACTTCGGGTCATTTAGTTGCTGTTGGGTGGCAACGGGTGTCTAGAACCTAAGGACTGAGTTTTTAAACCTCGGTTGATGGTGTTGGGAGTCGATATGACACGACGTCAGGTGCCTTCTTATACCTGCTAGTGTAATGTGCAACTCTGAAGTTGATGTAGCCATGGTGTACTTAAGGTGCTATCGAAAGATCCTTGGGTGCAACTATGATGGTGATGGAGGATCGTTGGGCGATCCCAATTCAACGATTGCGGAAGTGAGTTTGAGAGGATTGTCATGCATACTTCATGTGACTGAAGTAGGGTAACGAACTTGATTGTAAATTGTTACGTGCAACCCTGGGGCGATGACGAATTGTGCGCGTTTGATGAGCTTATAAGACGGGTGAATCTTGTTTCTTTTAAGTGCTCGGTCGGTTGGAATGATTGGTGAAGCGTCTATGGACATGGTTGTCTGTACGGTTGCAGTTGATGGTGACATACTGCTAATGCAGGCGACTTATTCGTTGTGCCTGATTGGTCACTCTTCCCCATAGGAGTGAGCAAAAGTTCTGTTAACGATTAACTATTGATTGAGTTGAAGGGCGAATGAACTCGACGGAGGTGTAGGATTGATGAAGCGCAATGACGTATGCCTAGGCTCGGAGGTGTGCGCAGGAATCTTTTGTGAGAGTCTACCTTACGAGGGAGACGGGTGCGACTCACTTTATTGAAGGTATGATGTCATTGTAAGTATGATGTTCGGGATGACTGCATTAGATGGATTTCGGATCCTGAAGTTGATTCTCGGGAGCTTAGCGTTATATGATCGACTGTGATGATGGTCATGTCTGTTGTAGAGCGGCGAGTCGGCAGGATATTACCATTTTGGCATTTTGAGTATGGAGTTAAATCCTAAGTGAGGGAGTCTTATTGTTCCCCGAGGAGGTACGGTAGTGTAGTACGATGATGAATGTCGGAGAACACTGTTTTGGACCTCAATAAGGACGTAAATTCTTAACGAGGCAGAGTGATGTGCTATTGACATGGACTCAAGGTCAGGGCGCTACGACCATTGAGTTGTGATTTGAGAGAATGAGTGTGGGATCTTTTGTAAAAAAAAAAATTGTGAGACTCGGATGATGTTGATGGACGATACGGAGTGTTGTGAAGAATGAGTTACCTAATTTCCTTTATTTGGGAAGCGTGCTTGTGTTAAACTGTCAGTGGACTAATCCACTTTGCGGAAATTATGGGATGCGAATTGGCAGTTCTGAATGCTTCATTTAGAGGCGAACGGATGCGGCTTGATTTTCGAGAGTGTGCTACTTCGTTTTGCGAGGACTTGATGTATTGGAATGCCAACGCCTTCCTTATCGGTTGGTCAAGGCGAAATACTCATCCAGTGTTGGTGAGCGTACTGTGGTTTTGTGTGGCGACGTGCGACGAATGACGGGACAGAAACTTGTTGTTAACGAAATTATGGTACGTGAATAGTTTCCTTACTAGTGCTGGAAAGCTGTTTATCGTTGAAGTTGATGGGGATCGAGAAGAAACCTTGCGTAATGTGGAGGTAAAGCGTTGAGAGCGATGCGTCGTGATGTTGTTCGGATATGATTTGAGAAAGGGCAATGGGTTTTGATTGCGGTGTGGACATGCTACTTCTTAGTTTTGGTTCGTTATGATGGTTGTGATACAACGGGGGTGAATGGAGTTCATAGCGCATAAAGAATGTACAAGATTTTCAAGCATCGGGGATGCTTTAGTTTGTGGATTCGAGCATTGGGTATACCTATGCCGATGACATCGGAGATGTCTAGGGAGTTTATCTTAGTCGGAAACTAAGTAAGGATTCAATTTTAGCACATGGTGCGATTTGTACGAGATGAGACTTTGATCCTTTTCGGGGAGACTAAACAAGGGTTTTTGTATGCTTAGTGAGATTAATGCGAGACTTGATTACTAGATTTTAGCAGACTTAGTAGATCGTGATCGATGTGGAGATCGTTGGACGTGGTTCCAAGATGCGGGTTGTTGGTGCGTTGATGCTGCAATACTTACCTTATTGGTATGGGGCATGGATCACGGGCACGTGATCCAGTTTTACTGGGAGAGACTTGTAACGACCCTAAAATTTGGTATTTGGAATGTCGAGAGTTTGATGTGCAAAAGTTTGGTGTATGCTGCGAGGTTATGCGCGCGTTCACCGTTTGGGCCATAACTTCCTCACACGAACTCGGATTGAGGCGAATCAAAAGCCCAGACGACCATAATTCGAGCTCGGACGTTTTAAATTTCAAGTTGTGAGCTAGAAGGCTCCATGAGCACCGCTTTTGGGACTAGGAGCGCCGCTTTTGACGCTGATCAGGTGCTGTTTGAATTTTTGGACTTTTAATGAAGGGCACTTTGGTATTTTTTTCATATGGACGGATATAAGGCTTGGGATCAGATCTAAACTCATTCTTATCCTCATTTTCATCCTCCAACTTCATTCTAGAGAGACGAAGCAAACCCTAGAGAGAGGAAGCTTCCATTGATGAAGGAGATGCTGATTCTTGCTCAAGATGGAGGTAGAACTTGATGCATCTTGGTGATCCTAGCTACTAGCTTCATTTTGGTGCAAAGGTAAAACCTAGATCCAAATTTCCTTGTTTGATTCTTGTTTTGGGTTAGGGTTTATGTTGGTGATGAGTTATAAATCCCATTTCTTATGAAATTTGGGGGTTTTGGCGCAAGCTTGTGATTAAGAACCCTTATATTGTAGGTTTAGGGTTTAATGATGAATTTGGGTGTATTTGTCTTAGATTTAAGTGATAATCACTAGATTGGATGAGTATTAGTGAATTTGATGTTCATAAGAACAAGTTTGAAGTCATGCACACAAGGTGTTTGATGAAATGCCTCAATGAGGTGAAGTTGTTGTGGATGTCTAGGTTTATGACACCTTTGATAGTGTTGTTAATCAATTGGTGGTATGATGGTGATTTGGGTGTGTTAAAGAGTTTGATTTTGGTCAACATTGGATGTTGACTTGATTTGGTGTCAAACTAAGAATTTGGTCAAGTTTTGTGAAATGGTTACATGAGTATCTAATTAATTGGGATAAATTGGGTGATTTGGGCAAGTGACGTTTGTATGATCACTACCTATTAGTAATTTAGTATCGGGACCTAGGTTGGTCAATTTGGTGACAAGTATGATTTAGATTAAATTGTACTTGGTTGTGTGCATTTGAATTACCACTCGAAGTGGTAATTGGATTGTGTCCATTAGGTGTTAAATGGGCGAGTTATGGCGAGCAAGGTGTGATCCCTCGGCTAAGGGACGTTTATGTCGGGTTCTCTTTTAGAGAATGGTTATTTATGCACATATTGTACCTATGTGTGATATAGGTGATTACTTGCTCGGATTTGAGGACGGAGATCACGTTGTACATGACTTGTGTGGGCATTCCAAGGTGAGTGGAATAATTATACGTGTATGTATATAGTGTATTTATTTACGTGCTATGGTATGAACCAAAGAGCCGGTAGTGCCATAGCATGTGTGAGTGTGCCATGATGTAAACCAAAGAGCCGGTAGCATCATGGTACATGTGTTGTGGTGTGAATCAAAGAGCCGGTAGCACTATAGCACGAGTTGTTAGGGTGTGAACCGAAGAACCGGTAGCACCTTAGCGTGAGTATGACTCAGAGTTATGATGTGAACCAAAGAGCCAGTGGCATCATGACAAATGTGTAGTGGCGTGAACGAAAGAGCCGGTAGCGTCATAGCATGTGATGTATAGTGTGAACCAAAGAGCCAGTAGCACCATAGCGTTGGTATGGTTAACCGTATAGTGTGTGTGTGTGTGTGTGTGTTGTAGTTTTAGCATATTAAATTGTGATGAATATATGCTATTGGTGATGCTAGTTTATTGAAAATTACGGATATTTAGTTTATGCATTGTGATTGCATGGTTGTTGAATTGCTAGCTCATATGTGGTATGTGTGTAAGTGTTTGCAAGTAAGTAGATTATATATGTATATGTATAATTATTGCATTCACTAAGCTTTGCTTACTCCCTCGTTGTTTACCTTTATGTATAGGTACCGTTGATGTATTGCAGGATTCTAGTAGCATGACTAGGTTGCTAGAAGTTGGCTTATGACGGAGTAGCATTGGCTTTGGATGTGGATTGGGGGTTTAGTAAAATCCCCGGGATCATGCTCATGATATTGGGTTGGGATGTCGAGTCTTAATCCTTGCTTTGGTGTAATTGGGTCGGAAATGTCACCTTAATTATAACGGGTCATTTTGTTAACTGGTCATGGTTATGTATGACTCAAATATGTAAACTGGTGTATTTTGGGTCATAATGGACTTGTGTATGGGCTCTTGCGTTGTAAACAAGTGTTCGTGCATTTGGGTTGGATTGACACTTAGTTAAATTTCGAAACTGCACTTTCCAGGACTAGGAGCGCCGCTCCTATGGTCAAAAGCGCCGCTTTTGGCCAGTGTTTAGGTAGTCTTTTGATCAGTCAGTAGAAGCACCGCTTTTGGCGTCAAAAGCTTCGCTCTTGAGTCTTCAAAAGTGCCGCACCTGGGCTTGGTGCGCCGCTCATGTTTAAAAAAAAAATTAGTCGGTTTTTAATTAAACGGTTTGGAGTCGTTTCATCAATAGGCTATTTATGTTTGATTATTCGTTGTTATGCTATAAAAGTTGCTATTTAATTTATTTATAAGTTATTTATATTTTATTACTTAAAATTTAATCTATTTAGTTATTATTTAATTACTTGAAATTATTTTCTCATTCAAATCTTAATTTCTCCTATAATTAAAATCTAAATCTCAAATCTTATTTAAAAATGTGGAACAACCAAATAAAGAGAAAAGAAGAGAGAACTTTTATAGAAATGGATAAAGACTTTATTAAAGAGAACAAGGATGAATATAAGGCTGCTCCATTTTCACAAAAACAAATACAATCAATATTAGAATCGAATGAATACATGAGACAAGTAAAGGAAAAGGAAGAAAATGTTCAAACTCAACATACGATAACCGTCACACCATATCTTTTCAATGTGTATTATTGGACTAATGATGAGGAAGAGTTGGTTAATGAGGAGTTTGAACTAGTCAAAGAAGAAGTAGAGGGTTTTGGGGTAAGTATTAGAAACATATCGATAGAAGAGAGGATGTTAGTCGAGAAAATTTTGCCAGTGTTTTTATGGATCTTCACAATGTTGCACAAATCTGGACGTAAAACATTCAAGTACCCCATCTACTACACAACTACCTACCGATTCATACCTAGAAAACTTAAGTGTGACAGAGTCTATACCAATAAGTCCACAACCTACCACTCCACCATCTATGTTAGTAGCCTCGATTAATATTTTCAACGATGAAATTTTAGATGAAGAATTACCGTGTATAGATTGGGATCCTTCAGATATCGAAGACGATGATGAGTTTCATCCGATAAAATGGGATTCTTCGGACGATGAAGATGAAGATTTGTATTTCAAAGTCGAGGTGGAAAAGTTGCTAGAAAACACTAGGTTAGTGGAAACTGCTCCAATTTTAAGGTTAGATGACATTGATTCTTCTCTTGAGGAAGACTTTCGAGAATTAATGAATGTAGATACGGGGAATTTCACACCTATAAGTATTAATGATGAAGATCTAGATGATGAGTTTGACGAGTTTATGAAGGTCAACATCAATGATGAATCCGAGAATGAACCGTTTGAAATATTGACTAAGAAAAAACTTATACCGGAAACACCACTTGAAATATGTATAACCCCGATAGACTTCATGTATCCTAAAGAAATTCTCAGATCTGAAATGGTATTTAAAGACCCATTTTGGCAAGAACCCGCAACAAAGACAAACTTATTGCCGCAAGCCCTACATAATGGGAAACTATTAATTGACACTCAGGTTAATTTCAAAATTTTGAACAAATAGTAAATTAAATATATCTTTACAACCCTAGGTATTAATGACTGGTTAACGTTACTAAATCGTGGAACGTTTTCCACCGATTTTATATGTCGCCCGATAAGTGTGGTGGAAGTTAAACCCCACTAAGGAAAAATTAAAATGGGGTTGATTCAAGCTTATGACTTAATAAATAAGCATGTTTTACGGTTCGGTTGTTGGCCTTCTATGAGTAGTAAGCTGAGTAGTAAGCTGACTGGCGCATGCTGATCTTCGCGCTAATATTTTCACCTGTTCGCATACATCTTATAAAATCCGGTGATGTTTTCGCACCCTTTTACATTTTTGACTTCCTTTATTTTATCATTGTCGTATAAATTCATGCAAGTGAGGACATTGCATGATTTTAAGTGGTGGTGGTGGTGGTGGTGGTGGTGGGGGGACGTGATTTCTTCACTTAATTAAAAACCTAAGATATTTTTTTTAAATTGTTAAGAAAAGACTAATGAAATGAGGTTTTTATGATTAATGAATCACATTTGATTTTGTTTGTCCTACATTATAAAAAATTGTTGCTTTTTGATTAATAACAAGATTGAAGGTACGCGCTACGCGGCTAAATATTATTGATAAAAATTAGACAAATATAAGGGTTGGAGAAAAATTAAACAGTTCAAAATTAACCTTCAGACATTCATTAGAAGTGGCATATAAAGTTACTTCATGCACAAAATATACTACATCATGAGTTGTAATCACTTACATCCATTAATTTGCTTGAAATTCAAGGGACAAATGAGAGCGCGACATGTTGCGCGAAAATCACATGTGATTGAAAAAAATAAAAAATTTCAAAAAAAAAAAACAAATTTCAAAAAAAAAATTTCGGATTTTTTTTTCAAAATTCTTTTTCGAAATTTTTTTCCGAATTTTTTTTTTTACAATCATATGTGATTCTGCATGTCAATCAGATGTGATTATGCATGTCAAATCCAATCACATGTGATTGTACAATCCAATCACATGTGATTGTGCAGGTAAATCATATGTGATTGTAAATGAAAATTCGGAAAAAAAATTCGTAAAAAAAAATTTCGAAATTTTTAAAAAAAAAAAAATTCTTTTTTCAGAGAAAAAAATTTTTGAATTTTTTTTCAATCACATGTGATTTTCGTGACACATGTCACGCTCTCATTGGTCCCTTGGATCTCAACTTAATTTATGGATTCAAATGAATATTACTCATTTCATATACGAAAATACTATCAAAGTTAGCCAACAGAAAATCAAGTGACTAGTTAGTACGCAAACGAAGCCCTGTGAACCAACAAAAAAAGACACAACAATATTATAACAGGAAGCTCTAATGTGCCTAAAATACATAAACATTCATTTAGTCGCGTTTGAAAAAAAATGGCAAACAAAAATATTTGACACAATTGATAAAAAAAAAAAAAAAAAAAAAAAAAAAAAAAAAAAAAAAAAACTACGTATATTGGTGGCCTTTGTGTTACTTTTATATGCAAGCAGGACCACGCCATACCTGCAATCAAACCATCAAATACAGTTTTTTTTAGTTTATACCTACTCATAGGAGATAAAATAGTTAAATATGGCTCAAATTAGTTGATATAAATAGGTATATATCGCAACTGAGCGATATATAAACATAACAATGAATAGGTATATATCGCAACTGACATAGTGAGGTGATCAGAAGTTACCCGTGCAAAGAGTCTGAAAGTTTTCTGAAAAAGACGTATTTGTCAATTGTGTTTCAGAATAACGAACCTCAAAACATACAAACATTTAATATATGACTGTTTCTAATACGATTAGATTATGTACCTGCTGTATTTGGCACTATTTTCCCATAGAGGCCCATGAGTATTCGTCCTGCAAGTAAAACTGAAAATGACAAAACATCAAACAGTTGGTGTGCGCAAAAATACATAACAAACTATGACAAACGCAGGAACTTGGATTGGAAAGCACACAGATTCGATGACAAATTATCACAAAACTCAATTAAAAATAAACAAAGTAAATAAGGGAATAAGATTCATAAAAAGAAAGATAATCTCTTCGATGCTTTAGTTTGTATAATTACCGAATGAAACAGCAGAGAGCAGTTTTGTGGAGGTTCTGCTTGCTTTTAAGGTGCAAATGTTGTCCCCTGCACTGCAAAAACATAGCTGATGTTCTCTTTTACAACAGAACCGAATGTAAACCATTAAAACTTTAGCTAACTGCAAATGAAAGTTACCTTATTTTCTCTTGAGGTGCCAATCCAGGTTTGACTTCTAAAATATACATACAGTACCTGTGCTCAGGTTCTATGCATATCATTGTAAAATTTGTAAGATCGTGAAACGTTACCTTTAAAAAACTGATGAAATCCTAATCTTTCAAACAAACTTACCCTTATCAATAGCTTCAAACAGCAACAACAACACATCCACCAAAACAGAAACGAACGCTTGGAATTGGAAAAAAAAGCAACAAAAAAAAAAAAAAGAGCAAAAAAATATGGTAAAGATAGACCTTTGCAAAGTGATGAAACACTAACCTTTCAAACCTTGGCAAACGTTCGCAAAGTGATAAAACCTTGATTTTTCAAACCTTCGCAGACCGCCGCATACTTAAGGAACCATAGCAGGCAACAGCAAAACCGATGAAACCCTAAGTTTTTAAAAAGAAATCGCCTGTAATAATAAGTTAGAAAAAAAAACATCAACAAACAACATCAAAGACTATCTTTAAAGCACAGCAACATACACAAAATTTAAACAAATGACAAATATAGATTGCGACTATAATATCATATGTACTACCTGAAGAGTCAAAAGCTTACACAATTGATAAAAAACACCTATATGCTATGTTTTTTAATTATAAATCTGTAAACTGAGGAGGAAATAATAAGTTTGCCAAAAACATTAACAAACAACATCAAAGAGTATTTTTAAAACACAAGAACATACACAAAATTTAAACAAATGACAATTATAGATTGTGACTATAATATCATATGTACTACCTAAAGAGTCAAAAGCCACGAAGTAAGGATACGTTGGTGTAATTCCCCGCTGAACGAATGGAACAGGTAAGTTCACCAATTCAGACCGCATTTTGTGACTAAACGGGTCTAAGTAGCTGCTGATGCAAGTCTAACCCAAAACGAAAAGTTCATTGTTACCTATATAGAGAATGGCCAAAAACTGGGGTGTCGTTAGCTTTGAAAAAAAGGACTTGCAACACTTAAATACAGACAAATTGATTTTATAATTAACAATAAACTTAGTTATAATTAATCTTTACCATGGACTCGTTTAACTTCCTCAGAGCTTTATCGGCAGCCACTTTTGTTGTGAAGCGTACAAAGCCACATCCCTATGCATACGAACAGATAGACAATAATATATATAGTGCAGACTATCACAGATTCAGAGAGTCACCAAAAACTGTCGCATATAAATATCAAATAGAATACCTTTAAACCTCTTAGTAGATCCTTAATCAATCGCACCTCCATTATTTCTCCACAAGGTGAGAACAGCTAAAAGTGACAAAAAGATATCAAATAGGATACCTTTAAACCTCCTTATCAGAAGAAGCAACATTTTCCTTCTGGAATCGGTTTAAAAGGAAAGATTGTTTATGGCCATGTAATTCAACATAACATATGCTTAAATTCATCAGCTTGTTATCTTATACTACCATATTATTCACGAGCAGAGTGGCAGAGCACTAGTTTCAGTTTTCAAGAATTAACATGAATTTGCAGATTAAATTTCAACATTTAAACTAAATAAAGCGCAAACAACTAATTACTGAATGGTTAAGAAGATGATAAAACTTACGATGATCAGTTGAATTATGATCCAATAAGTGGTACGAAAAAATAAAAAAATTGAAATACTAACCTCTTATAATTTTATAGTATTCGAAAGTTAGGGCAAACCTCCGGACTATGAATCTCCAAAACTTGAAAACCTGAAAAGAAAGAATTTAGCGATTAGGCAACGGACATCAACCTGATGATGATGATGTTTATTTAAACCGAGAACAATAGATGAAAATGGATAGCGAAAATTTGTTAAACACCGGCCTTTCAATCGGTATTACAAACCAAATAAAAACCCTAAATCATTTCTTAACATCGACCGACCAAAATAATGAAAAGAAAAAGGTAGGGAAAAAATCAAAGCTTTCATACAACCACTTACTTTTTGAAGAATTCTACTATGTGCCGAATGGCTGACCTGCAAAAAAGCTCACAATTACAATACCTTTAACATAAAGCCTTTAGGTTTTTTTGGTGAGGGATGTTGGTGCAAGTCGACGCAATAGACGAAGCTTTTAGGGCTTTTTGTTCTTGTGATTTGATTTATTGATTATGAACTAAAAAATGAAGAATAGAAGGGTATCGGTTGAAGAAGATGGGAGGATTGGGTTGAAGAAGATGGGAGGTATGGAGATGCCTGACATGATAACGTGAAACACAAAAAGGAATAAAAATTAGTCCAACAGGGTGAACAGTAATTTTATAACAGGGTGAACAGTAATTTTATGTGAGGGAGCTGTCACGTAGAACAATTAGATTGCGAGCTTAACTTTCCCTAACACTGCATTCTCGAGTTTTTTTTATAACAGAAAGAAAAAGAAATTGACAGATTAAAAAATAACAGTGATTCTCGAGTTTTTATTTCAAGTGGAAAGGAAAAGAGAGTAGAGGATTAGAAAAGATAGTACAGTTATATTTTATTAACAACACTCTCCGCCCATATTTGGACGGATTAGGGAGGATAGTAAAAAACACTCTCATCCCCTTTCTTTTCCACTCCTTTCCGCTGAAAAATAAACTCGAGAATACAGCGATAGAAGATGGGTAATTCATACACTTAAAAATAACTAGTTTTTTTTTTTTTTTTTTTTTTTTAACTCCCTAATATGGTGAAATTTTTAAAATTTTAAGATGGAATAAATGATTAAGAAATATAAAACACATAAAAACAGGGTAATGTAAATGATAAAGAAATATTTTAAGATTTTAAGTTAACTTTTTTATTTTAAAACCAATGTTCAGTCAGTTTACCCAGGTCATTAGCACCCAGTATGCGTGCTAGAAATAAATAATTACCATAGAAACCTTAACCTTTCTAGGAATAACCTTATAAAACCAAATTCCCATTCCTAACCTTATATTTTTGAAAGTATAAATTATTAGTCAAACTTATGTCTTTTTCATTAATTTAATCTTAAAGCTAATAGAACTACTCTCAACTTCGAGATCGGACTACTTGTTTAAGATAGGAAGTTAGGCGAAATATTGTGAAACGATTGCAAACTTATTGCCACTATCATATGGCATAATAAGCATGGATCACTGAGGCAACAAAAGAGTCTCAATGTGGGCCAACTTAGAAAATTGCCAAATGTAAAGCTAATGCTAAGCATGAAAACAAAAGAATTGGAAAAGTTAAAAGAGCCAAATGAAGGCCAATAAGAGTGATGAGAGCGAGAGAAAAGAGTTCCAATGAGAACCACACACCTTTAATAGCTCTAGTTAGAAAATAAAAGAGTCCAATGATGACCAACTGTTGTATAAATCTGGATTAATGAACATTAGGACTACTTGTACTCCTTGGTCTGGTTCAGACTAGTTCTTATAATAATAACTAAAATTTAATGATTAGACATCTTTTTGACTTTGCATTTTGCTTCCGCTTTTAAACCAATTTCATCCGTGTCATGACCACCGCGATAAACCAAATTCCGATATAAACTACCCATTTAATATTTCTTTTGATACATTACCTAGGTGAAATTCATAAATAAGTATTAATCTTTGAAAAAAATTTGAAGATAATTTTCAACTGAAAATACAAGATTAACCAAAGTATTGTCAAAATATCTCATTAAATACTATATTTGATAAAAATGCCCAAGGGAGTATACTTTTAAATGTTTAAATCTTTATTTGGTTGAGGACAAGCAAATGTTTAAGTGTGGGGAATTAGATAACTCTTAAATTATACATGTTTTTGAATACATTTTAAGGAGCTATTTTGGCATTTTAATGACATTTTAAGTACTTTAACATACAAAAATGGGTAAAAAAGGAAAAAAGGTATTTTTAATGTTTTGTTTGAGTTATTTATTAAACAGGATCAAAAATAGATAAAAAGTTGCAGAAATGGATGAAGCCGCTGGCATGAAACAATGGAAGCCGCCGGCTTGGGGGTTAAAATGATGAAATTCGAGAATATTCTAGAAAAAAAGACAAAAATCGAAGAACTTAGAGAACAAGTAAAAGCAACAGAAGCCCCCGGCTAATGAAATGAAGCCGCCGGCTTGATCAAAACTGAAGTCACCGGCTACCCATCCCAAGCCGCCGGCTACGGACCGTTTATGAAACTAACTTGGCGACCAAGTAATACGTAGAAAGCTGCAGAATCAGTATATTGGTCATAACTTACTCAGACGATCTCCGATTAAGGCGTTCCAGGTGTCCCGACGTCCGTATGACATAGCTCTACAACTTCCGTGTTGGTCCCTTGATAGCAACGGGAGTATTGTAGGGGGGGTGAATACAATTTATTTTAAATAACTTAACAGTTAAACACGATTAGTATTCAAGCATGTAAATTAAATAGAGTCACATGTAATTTTCAACAGTTATTCTTTATTGATTGAATCACAAAGAATCACAACTATCCTTGGTGGAATAATAGTTGGTTGATACAGATTACCTAGATTATAGCCAGTGTTGTAAATCTCCTTATTTCTCCCCGAGATCTCTCCGAGATCTCATTTTTGGAAAGCCGCCTAGACGAGATGTCCATCTCCCGAGATTTCTCGGTCAATGGGTTCAAACTTGGTCAAAGCCACGATTTCTCAAAATTTCTCGATCATTTCTCGAATTCTCTCATAAAATCTCGTAATGTTGTAGATTTTTTCGCTAATTTATTGGATTTTCTTGTAAAATCTTATAAAAATGTATATAAATATACATATATTGATTTATTTGTATATATTAATATTATAAAAACTAAAAAGACAATGTAAGTCAACGTCCGAGATCTCCCCGAGTTTTTTCGAGATGCCGAGATCTCCCAAAAAATGTCCAAACGAGATCTCCCCGAGATCCGAGATCTCCAACCTTGATTATAGCTAAGAGGTGAACTAAAAGCTATTACACGTTTTTGACTCTAAATAAATAAACCCACACCACTAGTTGTTACAATAGTGGATACAACAATTTATAGTAGTCCTATTAACCGTGTAATGGTTCTATTTTTCCACTGGTACATAGGATGTCTGTACTTGTGGGGACAACTGCATCAGAGAGCATGCTCTCCTCTTTCCTCTTTGGTAGCTATTTGCAGGAACACCCCAATTCGGTTTGGCACCACTATTTGATTAAACAAATAGAATGTTGTATTCCCTAGGTGTTGACAAAGTATAACCCATGTCTGCACATGCGTTAAACTTCTGCATTCCCACGTGGTCTTGTAAGGTCACTTGTCAGCCACCGACGCGTGTCCTTTTCTGTTCAACTTTGTCTTTAACTTCTGTTGAATAGTACCATTGATGTAGACCACTCGGGAAACTACTATGCTTATAATGGAGCATAGCTGTCTTGTGTAGTAAGCTGCATTCCAGCTGTGCTGGTTCTTCATTGCTGAGTACACATCCTGTGCTGATTGAAGAACACTGTCTACCTTGTGCTGGTAGACTGAGCAGCAAACTAAACACTCGACACAACAATATTTGATGTCTATACATAAATAAACTTGTGCTAACTGCACATAACATTTTAGTGCAAATAAATTACAGTTTTGTTATAATTAAATCCTTAATTATTTAGGGACTCTACAATCTCCCCCTATTTGATGATGACAAAACCTATGACATATAGAGAAAACACTAAAGCCAGCACCGAGGGACCTAATGAAAAATAGGCAGTAAATTTGTTCCCTTTTAAGTTTGTTTTGGGATCTTTTGCTGAGTTATCCATATCTTATAATTTGATATGATTTTAAAGATAAACTCATTTCACTTTCATTACAGCAGAGTATATACAGTAATTACAAGAACATCATAATGAAAAATGAAATAAACAAAAGATCCAATTTAAGCACTAGAGGACTATCTATCTTTATCTAATTCCTCTTTAGATAGCTCCTCTTGTTTGATTCTCCAGGCTTCAGGAAACATGATAGGTATATCAGCAGGATCAAATACAGGAATATGAGGAGGTAGAATGATGCAATCTCTTCTTTGTGGGCCTTCACCAGTAGATTTCTTCCCTTTAGGTTTTTGAGAAAGTACTTCTTCTACGTTTACTACTGGTGCATTCCCAAATTTTGTAGCTTTGTTGAAGAGATCTTGGATTGTTGAAGAGATCTTGGAGTTCTGGCCTTAATGACTTTTTAATACCACTTTCAGCTTTACCAATGAAATACTCCAATATCTCCATCCATTCACTGAATCCTAAAGATCGTAACTCATCATAATTTATCCTTTCTTGAACATTATTCTCCCTGCTGATATTGAAAGCACTTTTTGAGCCTCTGTGCACCTTGATGATCTTGCTGGAATTTGATCTTCTGTTCATCACATCACCATACTTGCTCCTATAATAATGATCAGATAGTTCTATGGTTCGGGCAGTTTCCATAGGAGCAATAGCAGGTGCTTTCTCAGCAGCTTCTAGTTCATCAAGGGCCTTATCCTGTTCCTTGACAATGGCTTTAGCTAATTTGAGGGACTCAGCCTCTAGCTTTCTATCAGCAGCCAATTTGTCTTCTATCTCCTGAAGCCTTACTGATAATGCTAAAAACAAACATATATTTCATAGCATTATCCCTCAAGAAAGACAAGCTTTTAGTTGCAATTGTTCTATTTACAAGTGATATTCGTTTAAATAATAAAAGGTGAAGAAAAAAGACAGATTCGACGAATTGAAGACGCAAACGACCAAAAAGCTCAAAAGTACAAAGTACAATCAAAGTGGTTCAAATTATTGATGGGAAACGTCTAAAAATTACAAGAGTACAAGACGCGAAACGCAAAATACAAGATATTAAATTGTACGGAAGGACGTTCAAAAATCCGGAACCAGGACCAAAGTCAACTCTCAACGCTCGACGCGACGGACCTAAAATTATGAGTCAACTATGCACAAGAATATAATATAATACTTAAATAATTATATAAATTATTTATATATTATATATATTTAAAAATAACGTCGACAAGCTAGAAAACAACCAAAGTTGAGCTGTCCCAGCTAGCCATGCGATCGCATGGCCAGGAAGAGGGATTTTCATGCGGTCGCATGACCCAAAAAGTCAGGCCACATGCCAATAAATTTCGCTGTTTTGAGCAAGTTTTACACCATCTTTTTCTCTTCCTATCTATCAACGTATATATATTTATATTTATATTATAATTTTAATTTTAATTTTAATTTTAAATTCTAATAATAAGGGTATGTTAGCGAATGTTGTAGGGGTGTAAGTCGAAATTATGTCCGTGTAACGCTACGCTATTTTTAATCATTGTAAGTTATGTTCAACCTTTTTAATTTAATGTCTCGTAGCTAAGTTATTATTATGCTTATTTAATGCCGAAGTAATCGTGATGTTGGGCTAAATACTAAAAGTGGGTAATTGGGCTTTGGACCATAATTTGGGTTTGGATAAAAGAACGACACTTGTGGAAATTAGACTATGGGCTATTAATGGGCTTTATATTAACTAAATGATACCTCGTTAATTTAATATATAGACTTATAATTTGACGCATTTATATATAACCACATACGCTTGACTAGGCACGGTGGGCGGGATATCTATAAATACCAATAATTGTTCATTTTACCGGACACGGGACTGGATTAATAGTTAATGGACTAGTTAAAACAGGGGTGGATTACACTCAAGGGTAATTGGTGTAATTGTTAACAAAGTATTATGTAACAACCCAAACCAAACCACGACAATTCCCGTTAAATTTTACAACAAAAAAAAATTTCTGGTGCAGTTCAATTGCGCGGCGCGCCAGGTGGGTGCGCGGCGCGCCAAACCACCTAGACAGCCCGCTGTCCCCGGAAGTCAATTTAACGAAAATGTTCGACTAGTTCCCGACATTTTTAGCCAAAACGCTTTCAACCATGAATTCATATATATAAAACTAGCACGTTTAATTAATAAAATTAAGTTTACGGAGTGGGTCCGACATCGACCCATATTACCACCTTAAGTACCAAAAATACAATTTTCGACTTTAAGATTTTAATACAAAACAAAGCCGAGCATGGCGATCGGGAATACACTACCCAATCCTAAACAATCCAAAAGCAAGTCACTAAAGCAACTATACAAGTCTTCTAGTCCTCGCGCTTACCCGAGCCACCATCCGCATGCAATCTATAAAAAGAGTCAACAACGAGAGGGTAAGCTAATGCTTAGTGAATGATAATATACTACATACATATATATGTATAAAATGAATACGCCACACAAAACAAATACCGCATACCGAAGCATCCAAGTATAAAGCATCTACACTAAGCATACCGTACGATCTAAGCAACGAGCTAAAGATACAACACAAAAGATAGTCCACCAACGACAAAGTAAACATCGCCAAATAGCTACACCCGGAGGGTTAGCTACAACACAACATCACATTAATATAATACAATAATAATAATACACAAGGTTAACCCCTTAACCTCAATCACACGAACATTGGCCGAACAACCCGAGCCTTGTGAATTCGCACAACCCGAAATTCACTTCTCAACCATAAGATGACCGAACAACCCGAGTCATCGTGAATCCGCACTACCCGAGATCCACTACCTCAATAAGGTGACCGAACAACCCGAGTCACCATGAATCCGCACTACCCGAGATTCATTTCTCATTACTAAAGCCCACGGTCACGGGATTATAAAATCCACCACATCGGGGTCATCCACAACACAACCATATCAACCCTTCGCCATTAGGGTTATAACAACTAAATCACAACCATGTGTGATAATGTGCACACAAAATGTGCACCTCGCCAAAGTTGGTCAACCAAAACGCACAACCGTGCCAATTGGACTTATACACAAGTCCATCAAGTCCACCTATATGTGAAGTGAGCTCTATAACCGAGAATCACTTCACCCGACCCGCACCCATCCTACACATACATATGCACATAGGATATTATCACTCACCTTGAAGTCTTGAAGAAAGCTTCCAAGTAATCCGCAACTCGTCAATGGAAAGTACCTATTCCATTATCACAAATATCACAACACAATTAGGATGGATTTACAAACCACCCAATTCGACCCTTAGTGCAATTTCGACCCAAATGCACTTCCAAGCACAAACCGTATCCGAACTAACCAATAATCACTAACACAAGTGAGAATGGCTAAATAAACCCGAACTCAAGTGTTAAACACGTGTCATACCCATTTTGACACTTAAACCCTAATTTTGACCCATAAAGGTCAAAATCTCATCCTTTACAAGTTTGACACCAAAACACATTTAACTCGGTTTAATACTTCAACTTAATCCATTTTAAGTTTATAAACCTCATTAATTCGCCAATCGGGTCATAATTACCACCAAAACCTAATTTGACCCAAAGTCACAATTAGTCACCCAAATTACCCTAAATGGGTTCCAATACTTCCATAATCACTAATCCAAGTGATTAAACTCCAAACCAAAGCCTAATCAAGGCCAAAACGTCATCCAACCCAAAACCCGCCAAGTGACAAGAATAACTAGTCACCATAAACCCATTTCATCACCTAAGTGGGTTACTCAACTGTCATAACCCGTCCTTAACCATAAGAACGCGTTAGATAACGTATGATTTCATTGCGAGGTATTGACCTCTATATGAGACATTTTTGAAAGAAAACTGCATATATTATACATTACAAACCATAACCATTATTTTTGTTACAAACTTAAGACAATAAAAAGAAGATTAACGTTTAGCGATAATCTTCGACTTACAAACTTTACAAATGATGACAACAACACGGTTTCTAGCATATTTTACAGTACAACATCTTGGATATGCAGTTTTATTTTTGACACAAACATGCGTACGCAAGATCCTGGTTAGATCCAACATGATGCAGCGGAAGCTTTAGAAATCACCTGAGAATAGACATGTTTAAAAAGGTCAACATAAAGTTGGTGAGATATAGGTTTAATGCCGGCTGCAATATATATATAGACCACAAGATTTCGTATATAATCAGTTTAATAAAAGTATTCTAAGTGGTTGAGCACTCGGTAACCATACTTAACATTTTCACGTCGCATATTCCCTTTAATATGAAATCTTACTACACCGTACCAAGTGTAGTCACAAAAACGAAGTACTGTGCAACCGTTGAATACTGGTCGTCCAGTCCGGTTGGGGTTGTCAGGCCCGATAGATCTATCAACAGGATTCGCGTTTACAATACCGCTGTAAATATTAGTTACCAAGCTACAGGGAAGTATGCCAGTGGTACAACTCAACGTAGAATATATTTTTCAGTTACTTGTGTCCATAGCGTAAAACATAAAATACATGTATTCTCATCCCGAAATATTTAGAGTTTAAAAGTGGGACTATATACTCACACTTGTCTTGATGATATATATAATTTGACTCGGTCTTCCAGTTGATATCACGGACCTATCCATATATAATATATCAATATGTTTTCATTTTAAACAAACGTTACATATATATATATACTTGTTATACTTTTAATACTTTGAATATTTCCTTAGTCCGAAGTTAGCATTCCGATGTTAGTAATTCAATTTTTAATGGTTTATTTTTAGATGTTTAATATACCCGCAATAAATAAAACCCCCAACGAAATAAATAAAACCCCAACGTATATGTATTGGTCGAGATTAATCTTGACCCATGGTACCGGTGTTGTCAAATGACGTGTTGCGTACAATCATGGGATCTTATGATTAATCTTCTCGTGTTGTTTACGGGTGATCCTGAACCATATAAAATTGAATTATAAGTACATATATATAAAATATCATGTTATCTTAGAAGTATGTGATTTTATGTAAATTTTTCCAATGAATCCCGAAGTCATTTAAGCCTTGGATAACCAATTTTGTTTCGGTCATAGTTTCTTCGTTACAAGTCCGTTTTCGTTGATTCAACTTGCCATCTCCTTGGATCGAGTCCCTCTTTAAGACTATGAACTGTAAATACCTTAGTTTGTATTCAAAATCACACGGCATAGGTCAAACTTTAGTGAAACTTATGAAGTTAATCATTTTCGTTACAACAAAATCATTTAATGACCATTTTTCTAAAAATACTTATACTTTGAAAAACCAAGTTTTACCTTGTTAAATTAGCATATACATAAGTTATATTACAGGTCTTGAAGTATTTTAAAAATTAAGTTAGAAGGATCTATTTAGTTTGCAAACAAGTTTGAAAACATTCAAACTATGTTCTTGTTGTTAAACTTGTATACCACAAAATATGATAGCTATATATATATGAATCGAATAAGGTTATGAACATATATTCTACCTCAAGTTCCTTGGATGAAGTTGCTGTAAAAGAGAAGTAAGAAGCTAGAATCAAAAGGGTGATAGAAGTGGATGAAAGATTGGAAGTAAGTTGGTGTTCTTGGAGGGTTTTCTTGAAGTGTTTTTGTATGGTTTTCTTATGGTGTTTTAGTATGGTTTTTGAAGCTAGATCTTTATGGAATTTTGCTGGGTTGTTATGGAGTTTAGAGAGTAAGAAAGAGTGTGTGTTTTAGCTAGGAAATTGAAGTAGTAAATGAAGCAAAATGATCATGTATATATACACCATAAAAACGTGAATGATGATGATGATGGACAAGTTCACATGTTGTATTTTTGTGTAATAATTCATGCATGCATCCAAAATCCAATTACCTTGCTCTAAGGGCAGTAACAAGGGTGGGTTAGGTGGTGATTTGATGTGTATTTACTATTAGTAAATACGTATAGAAGCTTGGTATGATACGAGTACAAATACTCTAGGTATACGTATAGAAATTTTGTGAAAAATGGAATGAGGATTCAAATATAGCTATCTTTTGTGAATACACTTATATGATTTTATGTATTTAAGTCTTTAAAAGTGATTAAATACATTACTTATACAATATATGTATAAACATTATAAGTCTTAAGTATTTATGTCAATTAACGTTACGTATTGTTATCATTTTGAAAACTTAAGTTAGTAGTTTCAAAATATACTTATAACTTGTTGTTATTAATACAAAATGAGATATTAAAACATTTATTAATCATGTTAAATATGTATATATACATATATATACACAAACGTATAATTATTATATATTGTATAGTTCGTGATATCATTGGTCAAACTAGACGGTCAAACGTTGCGTAAAACTCTTTTCGGAAATATAAATCTCGACAATTTGGATTGCTTATCATGTTGGCAAGGTTTAATTTATGTAAATATTAATCTTATAAGTATAGTATGATCGAAAAAATGCGGGTCGTTACATTACCTCCCCGTTAAATAAATTTCGTCCCGAAATTTTAAAATTGTACCTATTTTGCGTCATCAAGAAACAAGTGTGGATACTTTTGCTTTATCTGATCCTCTCGTTCCCAAGTAAACTCGGGACCTCTTCTAGCATTCCAACGAACCTTAACAATCGGTATATTGCTCTGTTTGAGCTGTTTAACTTCACGGTCCATGATTTCGATTGGTTCTTCGACGAATTGTAGTTTCTCGTCGACATGGATTTCTTCGAGAGGAATGGTAAGGTCTTCCTTTGCAAGACACTTCTTAAGGTTTGAGACGTGAAAGGTATTATGTACTCCAGCGAGTTGTTGCGGTAACTCGAGTCGATAAGCTACCGGTCCAATGCGTTCGATGATCTTAAACGGGCCTACGTACCTTGGGTTCAGTTTACCCCTTTTGCCGAAACGTATTACACCTTTCCAAGGTGACACCTTTAGCATAACCATGTCCCCGACCTGAAACTCTAATGGTTTCCTTCGGACATCGGCGTAGCTCTTTTGGCGACTACGGGCTGTTTTCAATCTCTCCTTGATTTGTACTATCTTCTCGGTCGTTTCGTGTATGATCTCGGGACCAGTTAAATGCCGATCTCCTACTTCAGTCCAACAGATAGGAGATCTACACTTCCTTCCATACAATGCTTCGAATGGTGCAGCTCCAATGCTCGCATGATAACTATTATTATACGAGAATTCTGCTAACGGTAGATACTTATCCCATCCGTTTCCAAAATCGATCACACATGCCCTGAGCATATCTTCAAGAGTCTGAATTGTTCTTTCACTCTGCCCGTCGGTCTGCGGATGATATGCGGTACTCATATCCAAACGAGTTCCTAGTGCCTCCTGTAGTGATTGCCAAAACTTTGAGGTAAATCTACTATCACGATCGGATATAATGGAAATAGGTATTCCATGCCTTGAAACAACTTCCTTTATATACAATCGTAATAGTTTCTCCATTCTATCCGTTTCCTTTATAGGCAAGAAATGTGCAGACTTGGTGAGACGATCAACAATCACCCAAATGGTGTCGTATCCCCAGGCAGTCTTTGGTAACTTCGTGATGAAATCCATGGTAATACCATCCCATTTCCATTCTGGGATTTCTGGTTGTTGAAGTAACCCTGACGGCTTTTGGTGTTCTGCTTTAACCTTGGAACAAGTTAAACACTCCCCAACATATGTTGCAACGTCTGTTTTTAAATTAGGCCACCAATAACGTGTCTTAAGATCTTGATACATTTTTCCAACTCCAGGATGTATCGAGTATCTTGTCTTATGTGCCTCGTTCAATATCAACTTCCTTAATCCACCCAACTTCGGTACCCAAATACGATTTGCAAAATATCGAATTCCATCTTCCCGCATAATGAGTTGCTTCTCATACTTCTTCATTATTTCATTTCCTACATTTTCTTTAGTAAGTGCTTCTCGTTGAACTTCTTTGATTTGTGAGTTGAGATTCATACGAATTTTTATGTTCATTGCTCGAACTCGAATTGGTTCTCGTTCTTTTCTGCTTAAAGCATCAGCCACCACGTTTGCCTTCCCGGGATGATAACGAATTTCACAATCATAGTCGTTTATTAACTCGACCCACCTACGTTGCCTCATGTTCAATTGTTTCTGATCAAAAATATGTTGAAGGCTTTTATGATCAGTAAACACAGTGAATTTAACCCCATACAAGTAGTGTCTCCACATCTTCAATGCAAACACGACTGCTCCCAATTCTAGATCATGCGCCGTATAATTTCGCTCGTGAATCTTCAATTGTCGGGATGCAAATGCAATAACTTTCTTCCGTTGCATAAGAACACAACCAAAACCTTGTCGCGAAGCGTCACAATATATTTCAAAATCATTGTTCCCTTCTGGTAACGATAAAATAGGCGCCGTAGTTAACTTCTTCTTCAGTAATTGAAATGCGTTCTCCTGCTCCGAGGTCCATTCGTATTTCTTCCCTTTTTGTGTTAATGCTGTCAACGGCTTAGCTATTCGGGAAAAATCTTGAATAAACCTTCTATAATAACCGGCTAAACCCAAAAATTGGCGTATCTGTGTTGGTGTCTTAGGAGTCTCCCATTTTTCAATAGCTTCAGTTTTTGCTGGATCGACCTGAATTCCTTTGCTATTAACAACGTGACCAAGAAATTGCACTTCTTTCAACCAGAAAGCACACTTAGAAAATTTAGCGTATAGCTGTTCTTTTCTCAACAACTCTAATATCAACCTTAAATGCTGCTCATGCTCTTGCTCACTCTTGGAATAGATAAGAATATCATCAATGAAAACGATAACAAACTTATCTAAATACGGACTACAAACTCGATTCATGAGGTCCATGAATACAGCTGGCGCATTTGTCAACCCAAACGGCATGACCAAAAATTCGTAATGACCATAACGTGTTCGAAAAGCAGTTTTCGGAATGTCCTCTTCTTTGACACGTAGTTGATGATAGCCCGATCTTAGGTCGATTTTCGAATAAACACATGATCCCTGGAGTTGATCAAATAAGTCGTCAATTCTCGGTAGTGGATACCGATTTTTGATAGTTAACTTATTTAATTCACGATAATCTATGCACATCCTAAAAGATCCATCTTTCTTCTTAACAAACAAAATTGGAGCTCCCCACGGTGATGTACTTGGTCGTATGAATCCACGGTCCAATAATTCTTTTAACTGACTTTGAAGTTCTTTTAATTCGGACGGTGCAAGTCTATATGGCGCACGAGCCACTGGTGCAGCTCCTGGTACTAAATCTATTTGAAATTCTACCGATCTAAATGGAGGTAATCCCGGCAATTCTTCCGGAAAAACTTCAGGAAAATCTCTTGCCACAGGCACGTCGTTGATGCACTTTTCTTTCTTTTCGACTTTATTAACATGTGCTAAAATAGCGTAACATCCCTTTTCTAAACACTTCTTGGCTTTCAAACAGCTAATGAGTTTTAGCTTTGAATTACCCTTCTCTCCATAAATCATCACCGGTATTTTATCCTTACCAGGAATACGAATTGCCTTCTTGGCACAAACAACTTCCGCTCCTATTTTGGACATCCAGTCCATGCCGACTATTACATCAAAACCTCCTAATTCTACGGGTATTAAGTCGATTTTAAACGTTTCTCCGGCTAGATTTATTTCACAATCACGACAAATTTTATCGGCTTTAATTAGCTTACCATTAGCTAACTCAATCAAGTACTTAGCATCTAGAGGTAATGATGAACAATTCAATTTAGTGTAAAAATTTATACACACGTAACTTCTATCGGCGCCAGTATCAAATAAAATAGATGCTGATAAGTTATTAATGGTAAACGTACCCGTAACAAGTTCCGGGTCTTCTCGTGCCTCTCTAGCATTAATAACAAACGCTCTTCCACGTGCAGGTCCGCCATTCTTTTCTGGATTCGGGCACTGACTCTTATAGTGACCTTGTTTTCCACACCCAAAACAAGTAATGTTAGCCAAAGCAGTTCTATTTGCGTTGGTGGCAGGAGTCTTGTTACCATTTGCATTTGTAACGAGAGCCTTACAATCTTCAGCAAGATGTCCCTGTCTATTGCATTTGGTGCACAACACACTGCAGTAACCAAAATGATGTTTGTGACAACGGTTGCATAAAGGACTTTGTCCTTTGTAACCAAAGCCTGAACCGCTACCCGCACCTTTCGTGGTTTCTTGTTTCTTATAAGGTTGTTGTTGGTTACCTCGATCATAACCTCCATTCCACTTTTTCTTGTTCCCCAATACCTTCACCTCAGTATTGAATGCTTTCTTGTCCAAAATGACCTGATCCATTAGCTCGTTCGCCATGGTTATAGCTTCATGAATTGTCTTAGGTTTCGACGCCGTAACGTTTGCCTTGACCTTTTTGGGCAAACCACCTTTGTACATTTCAATCTTCCGTGCTTCGGTTGGGACCAATTCAGGACATAGTAAAACTAATTCCATGAATCGCTGGTTGTAGTTGGTGATTTCAGTACCAACCACCTTCAAACTTCGTAACTCATCTTCTAACTTAATAACCTCATTCCTTGGACAATACTCGGTGATTATCATTGCTTTGAATTCTTCCCATGGAGTATCATAAGCTACATCTCCTCCTACCGCCTTCACATAATTCTTCCACCATGTGAGTGCACTATCTTGTAAAGTGCACGATGCATACTTGGTCATGTCTTTTTCATCACAACCGCTGATTTTGAACACCGTCTCCATCTTTTCTATCCATCGGGTTAAACCGATAGGTCCTTCCGTTCCACTGAATGATGAAGGTTTGCAAGCTTGAAACGTCTTGTAGGAGCATCCTACACGAGGATTTGGATTAACTGCAGTAGCTCTTGCAGCTTCGACCCATAGCATTCTATCGTTGACTCGCTGGTTGATGAAGTTCTCGACTTCTTGTTCCGTCATTCGGTTCAATCGCGCCATTTCCTAATGAAAGAAAATAATTATTCACATGGATTATTATAGATGTAGTATGTATTTATAGTACATTTATAGCTTGTTAATAATATGAACCAGGTATTATTATAAAAGCCTTTTCTTCTTATTAGCGTTTTATAATTATATCTTGGGTAGTACCTACCCGTTAATGTTCATACTTAATAGCTTAGTACAGAATCAATTACTACAATCTAAATAATACTTAACCAGGGAAAATTATTGCATTTCATACTTCGCTAATTTACATATGCTTATCTTACATCAAACTTTAAGCAAACCACACTAATAATATTATACAAAACATTATATGATTCCATGGCTTAATACGGCAGTGCATCGTTCGGTCTATTTTCTAGGGCGTTTAGTTCCAATGAATGGCCTAACGCTTATCCTAGCTGTCTGCCTACGTTTTGGCTGAGGAGCCGAAGAACTAGATGCGGGGATAGCACTAATAGGAATAGCGGGAATAGGGGTGGTAGTGTTGAGTGGAATTGGTGCTACGTCATTCTCACTAAGTTCGGGATTTGAATTTTCTAATTCATTCGCTTTTCGTTTCTTTCCTTGATCGAATTTTTCTTTCGTAATTTCTAGTATTTCTTCCTCGGGTTCACTTTCTTCCTCGGGTTCACTTTCCTCTTCGGGTTCACTTTCCTCCTCGGGTTCACTTTCCGATATTTCTATAGTTGGTTCATCTGGAAATTGTGAGTCTTCCCCAAAAATACCATTTTCGTCATCGGATATGTTAATGACTGAAACACAATCTGAAGATTCTGATTCGGAGTCGCTGAATGTGATAATAAGTTTCGAGCCCGACATCTATCACACAACAACTAACCCATTAGTACTTACATAATATTTACATATGAATTTTTAACCAACAGTGATAAGCAATGGTTTTTTTTAAAATCAAACCCGGTCAAAGTCCAGACTTACTAATGTATCCTAACGACTTATCGGTTTAGACACACTAATGCAAACCTGGTTCGCTAAGACCACCGCTCTGATACCACATGTCATAACCCGTCCTTAACCATAAGAACGCGTTAGATAACGTATGATTTCATTGCGAGGTATTGACCTCTATATGAGACATTTTTGAAAGAAAACTGCATATATTATACATTACAAACCATAACCATTATTTTTGTTACAAACTTAAGACAATAAAAAGAAGATTAACGTTTAGCGATAATCTTCGACTTACAAACTTTACAAATGATGACAACAACACGGTTTCTAGCATATTTTACAGTACAACATCTTGGATATGCAGTTTTATTTTTGACACAAACATGCGTACGCAAGATCCTGGTTAGATCCAACATGATGCAGCGGAAGCTTTAGAAATCACCTGAGAATAGACATGTTTAAAAAGGTCAACATAAAGTTGGTGAGATATAGGTTTAATGCCGGCTGCAATATATATATAGACCACAAGATTTCGTATATAATCAGTTTAATAAAAGTATTCTAAGTGGTTGAGCACTCGGTAACCATACTTAACATTTTCACGTCGCATATTCCCTTTAATATGAAATCTTACTACACCGTACCAAGTGTAGTCACAAAAACGAAGTACTGTGCAACCGTTGAATACTGGTCGTCCAGTCCGGTTGGGGTTGTCAGGCCCGATAGATCTATCAACAGGATTCGCGTTTACAATACCGCTGTAAATATTAGTTACCAAGCTACAGGGAAGTATGCCAGTGGTACAACTCAACGTAGAATATATTTTTCAGTTACTTGTGTCCATAGCGTAAAACATAAAATACATGTATTCTCATCCCGAAATATTTAGAGTTTAAAAGTGGGACTATATACTCACACTTGTCTTGATGATATATATAATTTGACTCGGTCTTCCAGTTGATATCACGGACCTATCCATATATAATATATCAATATGTTTTCATTTTAAACAAACGTTACATATATATATATACTTGTTATACTTTTAATACTTTGAATATTTCCTTAGTCCGAAGTTAGCATTCCGATGTTAGTAATTCAATTTTTAATGGTTTATTTTTAGATGTTTAATATACCCGCAATAAATAAAACCCCCAACGAAATAAATAAAACCCCAACGTATATGTATTGGTCGAGATTAATCTTGACCCATGGTACCGGTGTTGTCAAATGACGTGTTGCGTACAATCATGGGATCTTATGATTAATCTTCTCGTGTTGTTTACGGGTGATCCTGAACCATATAAAATTGAATTATAAGTACATATATATAAAATATCATGTTATCTTAGAAGTATGTGATTTTATGTAAATTTTTCCAATGAATCCCGAAGTCATTTAAGCCTTGGATAACCAATTTTGTTTCGGTCA
Organism: Rutidosis leptorrhynchoides; assembly: GCF_046630445.1. Taxonomy (NCBI): domain Eukaryota; kingdom Viridiplantae; phylum Streptophyta; class Magnoliopsida; order Asterales; family Asteraceae; genus Rutidosis; species Rutidosis leptorrhynchoides. The sequence continues at coordinate 162,306,639 of NC_092337.1, read as the reverse complement.
TAGTTTCTTCGTTACAAGTCCGTTTTCGTTGATTCAACTTGCCATCTCCTTGGATCGAGTCCCTCTTTAAGACTATGAACTGTAAATACCTTAGTTTGTATTCAAAATCACACGGCATAGGTCAAACTTTAGTGAAACTTATGAAGTTAATCATTTTCGTTACAACAAAATCATTTAATGACCATTTTTCTAAAAATACTTATACTTTGAAAAACCAAGTTTTACCTTGTTAAATTAGCATATACATAAGTTATATTACAGGTCTTGAAGTATTTTAAAAATTAAGTTAGAAGGATCTATTTAGTTTGCAAACAAGTTTGAAAACATTCAAACTATGTTCTTGTTGTTAAACTTGTATACCACAAAATATGATAGCTATATATATATGAATTGAATAAGGTTATGAACATATATTCTACCTCAAGTTCCTTGGATGAAGTTGCTGTAAAAGAGAAGTAAGAAGCTAGAATCAAAAGGGTGATAGAAGTGGATGAAAGATTGGAAGTAAGTTGGTGTTCTTGGAGGGTTTTCTTGAAGTGTTTTTGTATGGTTTTCTTATGGTGTTTTAGTATGGTTTTTGAAGCTAGATCTTTATGGAATTTTGCTGGGTTGTTATGGAGTTTAGAGAGTAAGAAAGAGTGTGTGTTTTAGCTAGGAAATTGAAGTAGTAAATGAAGCAAAATGATCATGTATATATACACCATAAAAACGTGAATGATGATGATGATGGACAAGTTCACATGTTGTATTTTTGTGTAATAATTCATGCATGCATCCAAAATCCAATTACCTTGCTCTAAGGGCAGTAACAAGGGTGGGTTAGGTGGTGATTTGATGTGTATTTACTATTAGTAAATACGTATAGAAGCTTGGTATGATACGAGTACAAATACTCTAGGTATACGTATAGAAATTTTGTGAAAAATGGAATGAGGATTCAAATATAGCTATCTTTTGTGAATACACTTATATGATTTTATGTATTTAAGTCTTTAAAAGTGATTAAATACATTACTTATACAATATATGTATAAACATTATAAGTCTTAAGTATTTATGTCAATTAACGTTACGTATTGTTATCATTTTGAAAACTTAAGTTAGTAGTTTCAAAATATACTTATAACTTGTTGTTATTAATACAAAATGAGATATTAAAACATTTATTAATCATGTTAAATATGTATATATACATATATATACACAAACGTATAATTATTATATATTGTATAGTTCGTGATATCATTGGTCAAACTAGACGGTCAAACGTTGCGTAAAACTCTTTTCGGAAATATAAATCTCGACAATTTGGATTGCTTATCATGTTGGCAAGGTTTAATTTATGTAAATATTAATCTTATAAGTATAGTATGATCGAAAAAATGCGGGTCGTTACATCAACAAATTAACTCAAAACCCTAAATTGAATATCAAGTTAAACAAATGAAATTCGGAGTTTGAGCTTACCAATACCACCACAACGTAGCTAGGAACGAGGAGAACAACTTTAAAACCCGAGACTTTGAACGATTCGAGCTTCTTCCTCACCAAAACCTTCAATCTCTCTCTAAGCCTCTCTCTCTCTCTCTAAGAATGGATGAAGATGATGAGTGGATGTGAATGGGATCCAAAACTGATCCAAACTAGCTCATAAGCCTCACAAATCCGGCCCCATGTGATTTTACCCTTTTACCCCTCATTAAAGCAATTAAAAATAAAGAGGGTTCTGTCAGCAGCAATCGGCGCGGCGCGCCCCAACCCTGCGCGGCGCGCAACACAGCTGAACCAGATTCCTTTGCATATTAATTCCATATAAATATTAAACGAAGCCCGATCTCATATGTCTTTTATAAACAAGTATACAAAATAAATATTCGGGTCTTACAACTCTCCCCCACTTAAACTCGATCACGTCCTCGTGATCCTCATCACTTGACCAAACGGACTCCACTCTACGGTCCTCAACATAAGTCCAATCCGACTTTCCTAAGCAATTTTTCCCAACGAATCGCCTTCCACAACTAAATCGTCACCCGCGATTTATCAAATCCACAATCCGAGCACTAACACCATGCTCATTCCCTAACACTGGGAAAAACCCAACCAATCTCATACCGAGATATTAATTCCTTAGTGTACTATTACCGAGTACAACGCTAAAAGCAACCAAGTCTCAACCTAAAGTCAACAATCCGAAACGGTGAAGACCGAACCAAACGAATCCTTGCGGATAACACCAATCACTAGACATCCTTTGTAGTGCGCTATACGACCAATACGCCACTACTGTAACATCATAATCCAACGGTTAGAAACCGATAGCGTCCAAAACGACTATGGCAACGCTAAACCCGAAGGTGTACAAAATCAACTCTCGTCACACCCGTGACAACATGTGAGCGAAACACGGCTATCGCATCACTAATCACACAACATGGTCCTCACGACCCCACTACCGGCGTATAAAACAACCAATAGATCAAACCACACGGTCCTCATGACCCCACCATCGGTGTATAAAACAACCGATAGATCACAACTCAACATGGCTGAAACAACCCGAGCCAAAACACATATGGAGGATGGTCGAAACAACCCGAACCTTAGTGAATTCGCACAACCCGAAATCCACCAACCCAATCCATATATCTCACAACAGAATGACCGCACAACCCGAGTCATCGTGAATACGCGCAAACCGATATTCACTACCACTGCCACATAGTGTAACCGAGGATGGCCATACAACCCGAGCCTTAGTGAATCCGAACTACCCGACATTCACTACCTCAAACTATGAGCCCAACCAACAGGGACAATCGTACTACCCGAAATATTGTGAATACGAACAACCCGATATTCACGTCCCACAACACAACTCTCTTGATGAAGTCAGCGGACCCCGAAGGTCATGCTCCACCAATCTCAATACCGGATGAAGTCAGCGGACCCGAAGATCATGCTTCACCGATCTCAACACCACGCTCATGACGAAGTCAGCGGACCCTAAAGATCATGTTCCATCAATCACGTACTCCCATGATGAAGTCAGCGGACCCTAAAGATCATGCTCCATCAATCAACCATACCATAATGAAGTCAGCGGACCCGAAGATCATGCTTCATTAATCGTCAATCCCATGATGAAGTCAACGGACTCCGAAAGTCATGCTTCATCAATCACATACCATAATCGAGCAAGAACCACCTATATCAAGCATAGGTACCGAACAAGAATTCTCCAAACGAGAACCCGACACACACCTTCCTTAACCGAAGGATTTCACCTTGCTCACCAAACACGTCCATTATCTCTCAACGAGATTTACCACATTACCACCTCGGTGGTAATTCCAATCCAAACCATAAGTACAATTTATCCGAAATCGTACCCTACCACAAATCGACCAAAACTAGGTCTCGACAAAAATTTCCGGATCTACCAAAAGCATCATCCGAAATATCACACTAAAACTTCCTCGTGCGGGAGTGCGACTCCCCCACTTGGAACCACGTTCCTATCTCACAACTCGTACAACCGTACAATGCTACCAAAGGTAGACTTTACCGACGATTGGGTACACACGACCCATCACTACACCTTGCTCCAACCTTGAGCATACAAAGGATTTCAATCAATCCTTAAACACTTCGAACGAAAAGTGTAGCACGATTACACAAACCATACCCTCGCAATTATCCAATTGCTTTAGTTTGTCAAGTTTCACTTAGTCACTCATGTACCTAAGGGTTTCTCCCGGGACCCTAAGTACAATGTAACCACAACACAATCGGAGTTGACACCACGCTAGTAGGTATAAAAGAGGCACCTAATGTCGCGTCATAAAGACTCCATTACCAACATACGTCAAGATTTTAAACACTCGATCTCAAAGGTTCCAATCACCCGACGAACCCCATGGTTCATCACTTCAACACAGAAGCGAACACACGCTTAACAATCGAACACCAAATCCATTTCCGTGGCTTGGTAGTAACATTTCCCAAATACTAAGGAATGATTGGTTGCACCAAGTCTTACGCCCTTCGTCCCAAAAATCAAACATCGTCACAGGGTACTTCCATTAGGAACGTCACCCTTAACAATAACATGCACAACACAATGCATCTAACAAATCCGAACCTAAACGCCACATAAATAAATATTCAAAAGACATATTTATTAAAACGAAACGTACCTCAACGTCTCCTTGCGGCATTCGCCGCCGCCAACTCGAGACAATCCGGCTTGCGATGTCCCTCTTTATGACAATAGTAGCACACTCCGTCATCACTTCTCGGCATTGCGCATTCCCACAACTTGTGACCCCTAACGCCACAATTGAAACACCTAGGTGCACGAGAATCCACCGCGCCCTTTACCACATTACTCGTACTCGCACTCGGACCCTTAGTCCTCTTACTTGGAGCACCATAAGAAATAACCCTTCTCTCACTTGAAGGTTCGGCCTTTTTCGATCGCGTATAAGACTCGAAACCTCTAGCCACCGCAAATAACTCCGCAAACGACTTCGCGTAACCCCGGATAATTTTGCTTTTCAAGTCATCGCTCAAAGTTCGATAGAAATCCTCCATCAACAAACGATCGTTCCCCAAATATTCCGGGCAAAAACGAGCCTTCGACATAAAAGTCGTCTTTAAAGTATTCAAGTCCATAGAACCCTGTTGCAAATTTCGCAACTCACAACGCAATTCCGATAAATCGGCTGAAGTTCAGAACTCCTCGAAGAATTCCTCCTTAAATTCGTCCCATGACAATGCCATAAACGTCTCACCACCGACAAGATCAATCTTGCCATCCAACCAATCCTTCGCCCTACCTCGCAACAAACTAGTAGCGAGTCTCGTCTCTTTCTCGGGTGGGCATTCCATAGTACGAAAACACCCTTCGACATCCGAAACCCAAGTCGTACTCACCAAAGGATCCGGTTTCCCATCATACATAGGGGGTTTAGTCCTCATGAAGCTCTTAAGACAACGCTCCATTTCACCCCTATTTTGGAATTCGCAATACTTCCCATCCATTTCTTCTCGAAACGCCCTCATTTGCTCCGCAACGGCGGCCGTAACTCTAGCGTTAAATTCCGTGTCGTTCGTCTCGGTCTCGTTTCGCGTTGTCATTCTAAAGAATGCAAAACGATTAGTCCACGCACGTATAAAACGACACGCACAACACCCTCCCATCTTGCTAAACACTCGTCGTACATCACTTGTTAGACACGATTTGCACCCGTAATAAGGTCTGCAAGTTCTTATTACGCACGCACGCCGCATCGAATCGTTAGTACAACGACCGCCTCGCTCGATGCTATAAACAAACACAAACAAAATTCTACGCGATAGAAGCACACGCGAGAATTACACCACAACACAAATAATATATTAATAATATCCGCATTACTAATATAAACGTTAGTCGACCTATAAACAAGGCACTAACTAAACCCGTTCCTGACCCGTAATCCTACAAGTCCCGCAACAAATTACGCGCACACAAAAGTCTAAGTCTAGGCACCTATCTCAAGTCACCTAAATCCCTTAGACCAGGCTCTGATACCACTTGTAACAACCCAAACCAAACCACGACAATTCCCGTTAAATTTTACAACAAAAAAAAATTTCTGGTGCAGTTCAATTGCGCGGCGCGCCAGGTGGGTGCGCGGCGCGCCAGGTGGGTGCGCGGCGCGCCAAACCACCTGGACAGCCCGCTGTCCCCGGAAGTCAATTTAACGAAAATGTTCGACTAGTTCCCGACATTTTTAGCCAAAACGCTTTCAACCATGAATTCATATATATAAAACTAGCACGTTTAATTAATAAAATTAAGTTTACGGAGTGGGTCCGACATCGACCCATATTACCACCTTAAGTACCAAAAATACAATTTTCGACTTTAAGATTTTAATACAAAACAAAGCCGAGCATGGCGATCGGGAATACACTACCCAATCCTAAACAATCCAAAAGCAAGTCACTAAAGCAACTATACAAGTCTTCTAGTCCTCGCGCTTACCCGAGCCACCATCCGCATGCAATCTATAAAAAGAGTCAACAACGAGAGGGTAAGCTAATGCTTAGTGAATGATAATATACTACATACATATATATGTATAAAATGAATACGCCACACAAAACAAATACCGCATACCGAAGCATCCAAGTATAAAGCATCTACACTAAGCATACCGTACGATCTAAGCAACGAGCTAAAGATACAACACAAAAGATAGTCCACCAACGACAAAGTAAACATCGCCAAATAGCTACACCCGGAGGGTTAGCTACAACACAACAACACATTAATATAATACAATAATAATAATACACAAGGTTAACCCCTTAACCTCAATCACACGAACATTGGCCGAACAACACGAGCCTTGTGAATTCGCACAACCCGAAATTCACTTCTCAACCATAAGATGACCGAACAACCCGAGTCATCGTGAATCCGCACTACCCGAGATCCACTACCTCAATAAGGTGACCGAACAACCCGAGTCACCATGAATCCGCACTACCCGAGATTCATTTCTCATTACTAAAGCCCACGGTCACGGGATTATAAAATCCACCACATCGGGGTCATCCACAACACAACCATATCAACCCTTCGCCATTAGGGTTATAACAACCAAATCACAACCATGTGTGATAATGTGCACACAAAATGTGCACCTCGCCAAAGATGGTCAACCAAAACGCACAACCGTGCCAATTGGACTTATACACAAGTCCATCAAGTCCACCTATATGTGAAGTGAGCTCTATAACCGAGAATCACTTCACCCGACCCGCACCCATCCTACACATACATATGCACATAGGATATTATCACTCACCTTGAAGTCTTGAAGAAAGCTTCCAAGTAATCCGCAACTCGTCAATGGAAAGTACCTATTCCATTATCACAAATATCACAACACAATTAGGATGGATTTACAAACCACCCAATTCGACCCTTAGTGCAATTTCGACCCAAATGCACTTCCAAACACAAACCGTATCCGAACTAACCAATAATCACTAACACAAGTGAGAATGGTCATAATATGCTAAATAAACCCGAACTCAAGTGTTAAACACGTGTCATACCCATTTTGACACTTAAACCCTAATTTTGACCCATAAAGGTCAAAATCTCATCCTTTACAAGTTTGACACCAAAACACATTTAACTCGGTTTAATACTTCAACTTAATCCATTTTAAGTTTATAAACCTCATTAATTCGCCAATCGGGTCATAATTACCACCAAAACCTAATTTGACCCAAAGTCACAATTAGTCACCCAAATTACCCTAAATGGGTTCCAATACTTCCATAATCACTAATCCAAGTGATTAAACTCCAAACCAAAGCCTAATCAAGGCCAAAACGTCATCCAACCCAAAACCCGCCAAGTGACAAGAATAACTAGTCACCATAAACCCATTTCATCACCTAAGTGGGTTACTCAACAAATTAAATCAAAACCCTAAATTGAATATCAAGTTAAACAAATGAAATTCGGAGTTTGAGCTTACCAATACCACCACAACGTAGCTAGGAATGAGGAGAACAACTTTAAAACCCGAGACTTTGAACGATTCGAGCTTCTTCCTCACCAAAACCTTCAATCTCTCTCTAAGCCTCTCTCTCTCTCTCTAAGAATGGATGAAGATGATGAGTGGATGTGAATGGGATCCAAAACTGATCCAAACTAGCTCATAAGCCTCACAAATCCGGCCCCATGTGATTTTACCCTTTTACCCCTCATTAAAGCAATTAAAAATAAAGAGGGTTCTGTCAGCAGCAATCGGCGCGGCGCGCCCCAACCCTGCGCGGCGTGCAACACAGCTGAACCAGATTCCTTTGCATATTAATTCCATATAAATATTAAACGAAGCCCGATCTCATATGTCTTTTATAAACAAGTATACAAAATAAATATTCGGGTCTTACATATTAAAACCTTGGTCTACACGCAGTCGATAACCTGGTGTATTCATTAAACAAAGTATTAAGACCTTGTTACAATTCGAATCCCCAATTAGTTGGAATATTTGACTTCGGGTATAAGGATAATTTGACGAAGACTCTCGCATTTTATATTTATGACTGATGGACTATTATGGACAAAACCGTATAGACATATCAAATAATCCAGGACAAAGGACAATTAACCCATGGTAATAAACTAAAAATCAACACGTCAAACATCATGATTACGGAAGTTTTAATAAGCATAATTTTATATATTTCATATTTAATTGCACTTTTAATTATCGCACTTTTATTAACTGTCATTTTATTTAATTGCACTTTTAATTATCGTACTTTTTAATTATGGCAATTTTATTTATAGCACTTTTATTTATCAAAATTTCATTATCGTTATTTAATTTACGCTTTAATTTAAGTTATATTTATTTTTAATATTTTACATTAGGTTTTAACTGCGACTAAAGTTTTAAAATCGACAAACCGATCATTAAACGGTAAAAACCCCCTTTTATAATAATAATAATACTACTTATATATATTTTTGTATTTTTACAATTATAAGTTAAAAAAAATATAGCGTTAAACTTGGCTAGAGTTCCCTGTGGACGAACCGGACTTACTAAAAACTACACTATTGTACGATTAGGTACACTGCCTATAAGTGTTGTAGCAAGGTTTAGGTATATCCACTCTATAAATAAATAAATAACTTCTGTAAAATTGTATCGTATTTAATAGTTTTTCGTAGTAAAAATATAACTATTTCCTAGTACGCCTCGCACACATAAAGTATTTTTGGCGCCGCTGCCGGGGAACAGTTAAACGCCGGAAGCGAAACGCTATACATATAAAAAATCTATATATTTGTAGTTAAAAGTTGTTAAAAATTTATAAAAGTATTTTTATTTTAGTTTTTAAAATTAAATTTTTATTTAAGTTATTTATATTTTATTTAATCTAAAACAGAAAACAGAAAAAAAAAAAAGTAAAATTATTTAGGCCTGGTACTGTAGCAGCCTAGCATTTGGCCCGGATCCGCAGGTCATGCGATCGCATGAATATATAACATACACTTCATGCGATCGCATGGAGTGATTTGACTCGCCTGATACCTTAGCTGTACGAAATTAGGGTTAATTATTATTATTATTATTTAATTAAAACCCTAATTAGGGTTAGTGTATTTTAATATTTAGTTTAGTTTTATTTATTTAATTTGTTTTTTTAGTTTAATTAGTTTTAATAAATATATAAAATTAGTAGTTTTATTAAATAAATAATATAAAAATTATATTTTTATAAAAATTGTACTTTTTACAACTTTAAGTATATTTTTATATTTTGTATCTTTTTATTTGTTTTAGCGTAATTTTTGTATTTTTCGCTCGTAATTAGTTTTAAGTCATAGTTTTTGCCATAGTTATTTTTATTTCTAGATTTTTAGGCTTTGCCGTAAAATCCCTTAAGTGCTTTTTCTTTAGACTAAGATTTAGGTGCTTTAGAATTTTGCGACGCCGTTTTAAGTTTTTAGTACCTTTTTAAGTTATTGCCGTTTTAGATATAGAATTCCTTTTATGCTTTAATATTTTTAGACGCAACTTTTAATTCTTGGTTTTTAGTTCCTTTTTAAATTTCGACGCGCTACTTTCTTATTTTTATTTTTCGACGGCTATTTTTTTTTCAACTTTTTATTTTTCGACGTTTTTCGACGCGCTCTTTTTCTTTCTTATTTCTCGACGCTCTAGTTTTTAGGACATAGAATTTTCTATTTCTTCTCTATATTTCTTTAAATTTTAACAAAAAATTATTTTAAGCGGTTAAATTGATAGACATCCTAAATTTTCTGGTTCGTAGTAATAGCTGGATTTGTTAGTGGCGAGTTGTGAGCTTCCAATTTAAAGGATCCTGGCTACCTGCTGCATCTATTGGCTATTCGAAACGTGGGCAAAATCGAAAAAGTCTATTAATTTGATAACTTATATAATTTTTAATTTTTATAACTAATAGGATATTCAGTGAATGCACCGAGCAAAACGTTCATCACCTTTTGTACGTTCACCACCTGTAACTCGATCAAGACATCTAGCAAATATTGTCGCCGTTGATTTTTCTTTAGAATCGTTATCTAATCGACCAAGTACTCCAATTCAAATTTTCGATAATCCATTTTTTGAACCCAACCTCACAATTGAGAATCCGGAGAATATTCAGGGACAATTCAGAGATCCTGAACCATTAATCTTTCCTCCGGAACCACCAATCATTCAAACAGAGATTGTTGAGGAACCTACCTTTAAATCGGAATCCTCTAGTGATTCAGATTCAACAAATTCAATCATGAAAAATCAAAGGACAAATCCTACACATGGTAACTAATCAATGCCAATTTAATGGTGCGCCGAAGGAAGATCCAAATGAACATCTTCATACCTTTAATAGGATCTGTACACTATTTAAAATCCGAGAAGTTGAGGATGAACAGATATATCTCATGTTATTTCCCTGGACTTTAAAGGGATAAGCCAAAGATTGGTTAGAATCGTTACCTGAAGGGGCGATTGATACATGGGACGTTTTAGTTGAAAATTTTCTTAAACAATTCTTTCCGGCATCTAAAGCCGTGAGGCTTCAAGGAGAAATTGTTACGTTCACACAAAAGCCAAATGAAACTCTATATGAAGCGTGGACAAGATTTGGAAAGTTATTGAGAGGATGTTCGCAACATGGTTTAGACACTTGTCAAATAGTACAAATATTCTACCAAGGATGCGACATCACTACAAGAAAAGACATAGATATAGCAGCTGGTGGTTCCATTATGAAGAAAACAGCAACTGACACTTACAAAATTATTGATAACACTGCTTCCCACTCACATGAGTGGCACCAAGAAAAAGATATCGTTAGATCATCTAAAGCAGCTAGAGCCGATTCTAGCCATGACTTAGATTCTATTTCCGCAAAGATAGATGCTGTCGAGAGACGAATGGAAAAGATGACTAAAGATATTCATTCAATACGAATTAGTTGTGAGCAGTGTGGAGGACCACATTTAACAAAAGATTTTCTCAGTATTGAACTAACAATGGAACAAAGAGAGAATGTTTCATACATAAACCAAAGGCCTGGAAATAATTATCAGAATAATTATCAACCGCCAAGACCAATCTACAATCAAAATCAGAATTATAATCGAAATGTTTCATACAACAACCAACAAGGTCCTAGCAATCAACAAGTATCCAATAATACTTACAATCAGCAAAGACCTATTTTTCAAAACAAACCACCACAAACCGATGATAAAAAGTCAAATTTAGAAGACATGATGACGAAGCTAGTTGAATCTCAAACGCAATTTTTCACATCTCAGAAACAAACCAATGAACAAAATGCTCAAGCATTTAGAAATCAACAAGCTTCTATTCAAAATCTGGAACAAGAAGTGAGCAACCTAGCAAGGTTAATAGGTGAAAGAAAACCGGGAAGTCTACCTAGTGATACAAATGCTAACCCCCGGAATGAAACAGCTAAAGCCATTACCACAAGAAGTGGTATTGCACTTAAACCACCTGAAATACCTGTAATTTCTGATGAAGCTATTCCTACTCCACAAGAACCACAACCTGAGCAAGATAAGGAAACAGAACCGGTAGTTGAAAAAGTTAATGAAGATAACACAGTTAAGGCTAAACCTTATGTTAAACCATACCAACCACCACTTCCTTACCCGAGTAAAATGAGAAAAGAGAGACTTGAAGCCGAGCAATCCAAATTCTTGGATATGTTTAAACAGATAAATGTAAATCTTCCTTTCATTGATGTAATTTCAGGAATGCCAAGATATGCTAAATTTCTGAAAGATCTAATCACGAATAGAAAGAAAATGGAAGAACTCTCGGCTGTTACTATGAATGCTAATTGTTCTGCAGTGCTGTTGAATAAGATACCAGAAAAATTATCCGATCCAGGAAGTTTCACAATTCCATGTTTTCTGGGTAGTCTTAGTTCAATAGAAGCATTGGCAGACTTAGGTGCTAGTATAAATTTAATGCCGTATTCACTATACGCTAAACTAGACCTTGGAAAATTGAAACCAACACGAATAAGCATACAACTAGCCGATCGATCAGTAAAATATCCTAGAGGGATAATGGAGAACATGCTAGTTAAAGTTGGTACTTTAGTATTTCCAGTAGATTTTGTTATTCTGGATATGGAAGAAGATTCTCGAGTTCCTCTCATATTAGGAAGACCATTCTTAAACACGGCTAAAGCAATAATAGACGTGTTTGGTAAGAAACTGACTCTAAGTATAGAGGACTAGAGTGTTACCTTTTCTATTGATAGAGCCATGCAACAACCGTAATCTACAGATGATACATGTTATTATATTCAAACTATAGATTCACATGCAGAATTGTTAGAAGAATTTCCAGAATTACAAGGAACATGAGAATGTTCTTTAGGAGAAGGAACTGAACCAATTGATGAAACTGAAATGTTAGCTACACTTATGGCTAATGGATATGAACCAACAACAGAAGAAATTCAAATGCTAAAAGAAGAAGACAGATATCAATATAAATCATCAATAGAAGAACCACCAATATTAGAGTTAAAGCCACTTTCAAACCATTTGGAATATGCTTATTTACATGGTGAATCTGAATTACCTGTAATAATATCGTCTTCTCTTACAGAAAATGAAAAATCTCAACTCATTTCTGTGCTAAAAGCTCATAAACCAGCTATTGCATAGAAAATTCATGATATTAAAGGAATAAGTCCTTCGTATTGCACACATAAAATCCTTATGAAAGAAGGTCATAAAACGTATGTGCAACGCCAACGAAGACTAAATCCTAATATGCAAGATGTTGTTAAGAAAGAAATTATTAAACTGCTTGATGCAGGTTTAATTTATCCAATCTCTGATAGTCTATGGGTAAGCCCAGTTCAATGCGTACCTAAGAAGGGTGGCATGACTTTCATTACAAATGAGAAAAATGAGCTTATTCCTACTAGGACTGTAACAGGGTGGCATGTTTGTATTGATTATAGAAAATTAAATGACGCCACCAGAAAAGATCACTTTCCCTTACTTTTCATTGATCAAATGTTGGAAAGATTAGCCGGAAATAGTTACTATTGTTTTCTTGATGGTTTTTCCGGATACTTTCAAATTCCAATAGCACCCGAAGATCAAGAGAAAACCACATTCACGTGCCCTTATAGTACTTTTGCTTACAAACGCATGCCATTTGGACTTTGCAACGCCCCTGCAACCTTTCAAAGGTGCATGATGGCGATTTTTCACGACATGATAGAAGAATGCATGGAAGTTTTCATGTCTAGTTAATCTTGAACGAATGCTTATTAGATGTGAACAATCAAATCTAGTTCTTAATTGAGAGAAATGCCATTTCATGGTTAAAGAAGGCATCGTTCTTGGACATAAAATTTCAAAAGAAGGAATTGAAGTGGATAGAGCTAAAGTAGATGTAATTGCTAAACTTCCACATCCCACCAATGTTAGAGGAGTTAGGAGTTTTCTAGGGCATGCCGGTTTTTACCGACGTTTCATAAAAGATTTTTCTAAAATTGCCACTCCTATGAATAAACTCCGAGAAAAGGATGCTCCATTCATCTTTTCAGATGAATGTATCAAATCTTTTAATATTCTTAAAGAAAAACTCAATAATGCGCCGATCATGATAACTCCAAATTGGAATCTACCATTTGAACTAATGTGCGATGTAAGTGATTTTGCAATGGGAGCCGTTTTAGGACAAAAGATTGAAAAACGATTTCAACCTATTTATTACGCTAGTAAGACGTTACAAGGAGAACAAACGAATTATACAACTACTGAAAAAGAACTCCTTGCTATTGTCTTTGCTTTTGACAAATTTCGTTCATATCTCGTTCTAGCTAAAACGGTGGTCTATACTGACCATTCTGCTCTTAGATACCTATTTTCAAAACAAGATGCTAAACCAAGATTAATCCGTTGGATCTTACTCTTACAAGAGTTCGATATTGAAATCCGAGATAAAAAGGGAGCAGAAAATCTCGCAGCTGATCATCTTTCTCGTCTTGAAAATCCTGAATTAGAAGTTCTAAATGAATCGGCCATACAAGACAACTTTCCTAATGAATATCTATTGAAGATAGATTATAGTGAAATTCTATGGTTTGCAGCCTATGCAAACTACTTAGTATGTGGATTCCTTGAAAAAGGATTATCGTACCAAAAACGAAAGAAATTCTTTAGTGATATAAATGTAACATCCCGTTTTCGCATGCATCTAATTAAGGTACATATTTGATCGATAGTACGTTTATATTCCGTTGTTTATGTGATTGGATGACTTAAGGTGCGTATTTTTACCTTGTAAACGTTTAATATTAACCGTGATCAATTATGTATAGTTTAAAGTGTTTATCGCGAAAGTTGTGTTGTTTTCCTATATTTTGAAGCTCTTATGTTATCGCGGGTTATAAAGGTTGTGAGTATAAGTTCGATTGGTTAAAAGTGCAAGAAAATGTCCAAAAATCGAAGTCTAGAATGTGTGAGGCGCGCTTGTTAGGGTGTGAGGCACGCACGTATGAAGAAAAAGTGACCAGTCAAAAATTACACTAGGTGCGCGGGGCGCACTTTCATGTGCGCGGCTCACAGAATTTACACTTGGTGCGCGGGGCGCGCATTATAGGTGCGCGGCTCACACAAATTACACTTGGTGCGTGGGTCGCGTATATAGTGTGCACGGCGCGCACACCCCTGAATCAGCATACCTTTTTATTTTGTAATTTAAAAGAAGGGTATGTTAGTCTTTTCACTTGGTGGCCGGTTTTGGGAGTCAAAAGCTGGTTCAAGCTTATCCAAAACTCATTCTTCACATTTTCATTTAATTAAAATCAAATCTAGAGAGACAAATTGAGTTTTAGAGTGAGAGAGCTCATTTTGGAAGGGAAGAAGGCCAAATCTTGTCCAAGTCCGAGTTTTAAAGTTGTTCCTTGCGTCTCTAGCTACACTTTGATAGTCTCGGTAAGTTCTAACTCTATGTTTTGAGTCTTAATTGGTTAATGGCTAGGGTTTTGGTTACTAGAGACTTGTATGATCCATTTGAGGGTTAAATGGGTGAATGTGGGTTATGTTGTTGTAATGAAACCCTAATAGCTACAATCTAGGGTTTTGGTCAAATGAAATGAGATTTGTAAGTGTTAATTGTGTTGTTAAGCATTAAAATACTTGCTAAATGTTGAAAGAATTGTAAATGGGTTAATTTTGACCAAGTTTGTAAGTTTAAGTGTTGAAATGGGTCAAAAGAGTAAAGTTGACCTAGTTTGAGTGAAATAGGTATGAATTACCCTAAGTTTGTGTTGGTTTAAGTTAGTAGACTATAAATCACTACCTTTAGTGATTTAACATGTGTTTTGGCCAATTAAGGGCGGTTTTGATGTAGTTGAGTTATTTAATGCAAATTGGGTCATTAAATGCTCAAGTATGTGTAATGTGGTTAATTCCACTAGTTGTGTAATTGAATGTGTACTTATGTAATAGGTACTTACTTTGAAGCATTCGGAAGCATTAAATCGCCACCGAGGTGTTAAGGTGAGTGGAATAATTATGCGTGTACGTATATAATATATTTATTTGTGTAGTATGAATGTGGCATTGTCGCGGTGTTTAAGACACCACATTCTAAGTAACGAGTAGTATTGTCGCGGTGTTTAAGACACTACTCATGGTTGATTGACATGTGGTATTGTCGCGGTGTTTAAGACGCCACATTGTCATGGGATTGGAATTGTCGCGGTGTTTAAGACACCACTCATTGTTTTGATTGACGTGTGGATTCGTCGCGGTGTTTAAGATGCCACGTTTTCATGAGGGTGAATTCGTCGCGGTGTTTAAGACATCACCCGGGGGAATTAGTGATTACACGGTGTTTAAGTAACACTAATGGATGTTATGAACTCCGGCGGTCTTTCGAGTACCGTTCCCGTGTATGATCGGTTAACCATGGATGTGTGAATGTGTATTTAGCATATTAAATTATGAACTATATGCTATTGTTGGTTGCTAGCTTCTTGTGAATTGTGGATAGTAGTTTATGCATGATGTTTGTATGTTTGTCGAATTGCTAGCTCGTATGTGGTATTTTGTAAGTGATTGCAAGTAAGTAGGTTATATATGAACATGTATAATTATTGCATTCACTAAGCGTTAGCTTACCCCTCTCGTTGTTTATCTTTTTAGATGCAGGTGCGAATAAGGGCAAAGGGGTTGTTGGGCACTAGATGTCCCTTGATGTTGCTTGTTGAAGCTTTTGAAGTTGGCCTAGCGTTTTGGGTAGTTTAGCCCCAAACCATGCTCGAAGTGTTGTTTGGATTAAAACTATCATTTTAATGGGTCGAACTTGTGTTAAACTTAATTAATGGCCTTCGTTCCTTTTGTAAACATTTAGATTGTTGTATGTTTTAAATGGAACTTGGGGAATGGTTTACATCGTTTAATTGGCGCGTAAACGTGTATCATTTAAAAAAAAAAAAAAATATTGCATGGAATACGGGTTGGGTTGTTTCAAGTGGTATCAGAGCATGGTCTAAGGGATTTAGGCGACTTAAGATAGGTGCCTAGACTTAGACTTTATTGTGTGTGCGCTTTATGCGGGACTTGTAGGATTTCGGGTCGGATCGGGTTTGGTTAGTGCATAGGTTTATGTGAACTAACCTTACGCTAATAATTTTGTGTTCTGTTTGTAATCATCAAGCGAGATGGACGTTGTACTAGCAATTTGACGCGGCGTGCTCGCGTAACAATGACTAGCTACCATTGTTACGGGTTCAAATTGTGCCAAACGATCAATGTACGACGATTGTCGAGCAAGATGGGACGTTGTAGTGCGAGTGAGTTTATATGCGTTCTTGGTTGATCGTTTTTGCATTCCTTAGAATGAAGACGGAAGATGAATATGGGACGGACGGGCCTCTTCGTGAAGGGAAGGATGAGTTAACGTTAAGGATTGAGGCCGAGTTCGAACGCTATATTTCGATTTTCGCCGACAAGGTTAAACAAGTTCTCCAGGAGTCGTTTGAGGGAATAGTGACCGAGATGGTCCGAGACCAAGTGCCTAAGGTCGTGAAGGAAGAGTAAGAAAAGAGATTTCCTAAACCTCAAGGTGACGGTGACAAAGGAGCAACTATGGGGATTGAATCTCATGCTCCAAAATTTGCTGACCACTCTTTGGGTAAGAGAAAGTTCGAATGAAGAGGTGCTCCTAGTAAAAGGGCGAGAAGTACGCCCGAATGTGTTGAAAAAGTGAAGAAGAGGAGTAAGGGAGGTTATGGGCCTACGTGCTTTAGGTGTGGAGGACGAGGTCATTTGGCACGGGATTGTACGAGTGTACCTTTAAGCACGATCAAGTGCTTTATTTGCCAAAAGAAGGGACACCGAAAGTCGGAGTGTTCCGAATCATTTGTCGATCGGGTTAGGAGGCTAGAGCGTGACTATCTGATGATCAGTGAAGCGCAAGGGTCCAACGATGCTGTTTCAGGTATTTTCGTCTTTGGTACTAATATGCCTTATTATTGTTTATTGTGTGCCGATGGATTCGTGAATGTATTAGAGGGTTAAACTTTGTTTCGAGATCTAATTAGTCTCAAGTGAAGATTCGGTTTGTTGGTGGTTTTGATGATAGTGCACCAGGGTAGTGCTTGAGTTGTTGACTCGTGGAAATGCACCCTAAGGACAAATGCATGGCGGTAATACGTAGTATTGATATGGGTAACATTCCTAATGGAAACACCCTATGATGACGTTTGTATTGACGGACGAGGGCGTAAGACTTGGTGCAACCAAGCATTTCTTAGTGATGGGGTAAATGATTCTACTAAGCCATGAGAACGGACTTTGGTGTTGGGTTGTGAGCGCGTGTTCGGTTTTGTAGTGAAGTGGGTGATCCATGAGGTTCGTCGGGTGGGTGAGACCTTTGAGAGCATGTGTATATCGTGCCGGATGATTTTGTGGTGGTAACGGGTAGAAGGAAGTTGATAGTTGGAAAAGTCTACCTTGCGGGTAGCGGTAAATTCGTTCTAAAAATATACGTGTTATGTTGACATTGTGTCATCGCTTAGTAGCGCAAACGGGTGACGGCAGACGTTAGTTTTTTTATTATTATTGAATTGAGCTCTTGAGAATTCGGGATGAGGGACCTACGCCAAGTATGGTCGGGTACGACGGTAAATGGCGAAATCGTTTGACTTTGTAATCTTGACGATTTGATTGAAGAACGAAGTTCTAAGTTGAGGAGTTTGTACTACCACACGAGGAAGTTGGTAATGTTATATCAAAGAAATTGTGTCGACTCCATTAAGGATTCATATTCCTACTGAGGAAACGTAATGGGACCTTGAGAAAGGGTACGATGCCTCATCGTCGTATACTTTGGGTAGTAGTTACACAATAACCATTTTGTGTACTACGAGGTAATTACATTTATGTGTTTATTTGGGGTTATCTCTCTGTTGACCACGTTTGACTTGTGATAGGTGATGAGTGATAACCGGAAGGATTAGCTCTCCGTTAACCACCCTTGGTTGTGATTGATGGTAAGAGGTTCTCGGAAAGAACCGTTACTTGTATATTTATGATTTTGATTGCCCGTAGGAGTTGTACACAGAGCCATTTTGTGCACATGGTTGTGAGTGATAGCCGGTTTTCACTCACACGTTGGTAATAATAACGCGGTAGCCGCGTTTCGCTCACATATTGTTGGTAGTGTTGCAATAGCCGCTTTTGTACACCTTGAGTTTTGTATTGAATAACCTTATTGTTAGCATTGAGAACTACTGGTTGTATACGCCGGTGGTTCGGTCATGAGGACCATGTTGTGTGACTAGTGATACAATAGCCGTGTTCTGATCAAATACATGCGGTAGTTGCGTATTAGCCGTGTATGCGCACTAAGAGGAATATTAGGTAGTAAGTGTTACCCGTAAGGATTCACTTTTGACGGTCTTCATCGGTTGGTTTGTTGACTTCATGTTAGGGACGTGGTTACTATAGCATTGTGCTTGTTATGGAATACGATAGAGACGATGTCTCGGTATGAAATTTTGGTGAGAGGAGTTGGAAAAACGCGTGATGATTCCGTGTATACTAAACTATTGTAGTAGATTTCAGATATTGTGTGCATTGCATGTTCTAGAATGCGTGCAAATGTGAAATGATCAAATGGAATGATCTTAGAGTTAATGTTAATTGGCAATTCGATTTCGATGGCGGTTTTGTGATTGTGTGGCAAGTGTTGTACGCTCTTGACGGCCACCCTTTCTTCTATGATTTTGGGGGTGTACGCGGTATGCCGTTCGAGAGGCTTTTCCGTTAATCACGTTTGTGTGCGAGTAGAGTCATGGTGGTTAACTATCTATATGTATGTGGGTAACCGAGTTAATGGTTAGGACGAAGTTAGAAAGGTATAAGCCTTGGTGTTTCAAGCGCCTCCTTAGTGTTGAGTTGAAAGATAAATAGGCTAGCTATGCGGCCTAGGTGGATAGTGACTTAGCGGGTGTCGCTTATTTAGGAAAGAAAAGCTTTGGTGGTCTTCGAAAAAGTCCCAAGTTGGACTTTGGAATAATTGTGAAGGTAGTTAGCGACGTGAGTTGGAATGGCGAAGTTCCCGAAAGAGGAATACGAGATATTTTCGAAAAGCATCGGGATAATTCCCGAATATCCCACGATTGAAGGGTGTAACGACGATGATTGTCGGTGAATTGTGCTACTGTTAGGACGATTGTGAAGTGTATGGCACGAGTTGGGATACTCGCCGTAGGAGCAAACTGTTGTGGTTTTTTGTTTCGTAGGTTGACTACCCGATAGCGTTGAAAATGATAGAATAATAAGGCCATTGGAAAAAAAAGTTGTGGAGTTTTCACGGTATACTCCCGAGTGAGTGGTGGAAATTTTGTTTAAATGGAAGTATAAGTACGGCTGTTGTAAATGATGCGTTAGTGTATGAGGCGAGAATTCGGATGCGTGATTTACTTCATGTGTGACTCCACGTTGAAAATGGAAATGTTCGAGAGAGAAGTGCTTAACTTCTAGTATTGACTAGGATCACGAGGACGTGATCGAATTTAAGTGGGGGAGAGTTGTAACATCCCGTTTTCGCATGCATCTAATTAAGGTACATATTTGATCGATAGTACGTTTATATTCCGTTGTTTATGTGATTGGATGACTTAAGGTGCGTATTTTTACCTTGTAAACGTTTAATATTAACCGTGATCAATTATGTATAGTTTAAAGTGTTTATCGCGAAAGTTGTGTTGTTTTCCTATATTTTGAAGCTCTTATGTTATCGCGGGTTATAAAGGTTGTGAGTATAAGTTCGATTGGTTAAAAGTGCAAGAAAATGTCCAAAAATCGAAGTCTAGAATGTGTGAGGCGCGCTTGTTAGGGTGTGAGGCGCGCACGTATGAAGAAAAAGTGACCAGTCAAAAATTACACTAGGTGCGCGGGGCGCACTTTCATGTGCGCGGCTCACAGAATTTACACTTGGTGCGCGGGGCGCGCATTATAGGTGCGCGGCTCACACAAATTACACTTGGTGCGCGGGGCGCGTATATAGTGTGCGCGGCGCGCACACCCCTGAATCAGCATACCTTTTTATTTTGTAATTTAAAAGAAGGGTATGTTAGTCTTTTCACTTGGTGGCCGGTTTTGGGAGTCAAAAGCTGGTTCAAGCTTATCCAAAACTCATTCTTCACATTTTCATTTAATTAAAATCAAATCTAGAGAAACAAATTGAGTTTTAGAGTGAGAGAGCTCATTTTGGAAGGGAAGAAGGCCAAATCTTGTCCAAGTCCGAGTTTTAAAGTTGTTCCTAGCGTCTCTAGCTACACTTTGATAGTCTCGGTAAGTTCTAACTCTATGTTTTGAGTCTTAATTGGTTAATGGCTAGGGTTTTGGTTACTAGAGACTTGTATGATCCATTTGAGGGTTAAATGGGTGAATTTGGGTTATGTTGTTGTAATGAAACCCTAATAGCTACAATCTAGGGTTTTGGTCAAATGAAATGAGATTTGTAAGTGTTAATTGTGTTGTTAAGCATTAAAACACTTGCTAAATGTTGAAAGAATTGTAAATGGGTTAATTTTGACCAAGTTTGTAAGTTTAAGTGTTGAAATGGGTCAAAAGAGTAAAGTTGACCTAGTTTGAGTGAAATGGGTATGAATTACCCTAAGTTTGTGTTGGTTTAAGTTAGTAGACTTTAAATCACTACCTTTAGTGATTTAACATGTGTTTTGGCCAATTAAGGGCGGTTTTGATGTAGTTGAGTTATTTAATGCAAATTGGGTCATTAAATGCTCAAGTATGTGTAATGTGGTTAATTCCACCGAGGTGTTAAGGTGAGTGGAATAATTATGCGTGTACGTATATAATGTATTTATTTGTGTAGTATGAATGTGGCATTGTCGCGGTGTTTAAGACACCACATTCTAAGTAACGAGTAGTATTGTCGCGGTGTTTAAGACACTACTCATGGTTGATTGACATGTGGTATTGTCGCGGTGTTTAAGACGCCACATTGTCATGGGAGTGGAATTGTCGCGGTGTTTAAGACACCACTCATTGTTTTGATTGACGTGTGGATTCGTCGCGGTGTTTACGACGCCACGTTGTCATGAGGGTGAATTAGTCGCGGTGTTTAAGACATCACCCGGGGGAATTAGTGATTACGCGGTGTTTAAGTAACACTAATGGATGTTATGAACTCCGGCGGTCTTTCGAGTACCTTTCCCGTGTATGATCGGTTAACCATGGATGTGTGAATGTGTATTTAGCATATTAAATTATGAACTATATGCTATTGTTGGTTGCTAGCTTCTTGTGAATTGTGGATAGTAGTTTATGCATGATGTTTGTATGTTTGTCGAATTGCTAGCTCGTATGTGGTATTTTGTAAGTGATTGCAAGTAAGTAGGTTATATATGAACATGTATAATTATTGCATTCATTAAGCGTTAGCTTACCCCTCTCGTTGTTTATCTTTTTAGATGCAGGTGCGAATAAGGGCAAAGGGGTTGTTGGGCACTAGATGTCCCTTGATGTTGCTTGTTGAAGCTTTTGAAGTTGGCCTAGCGTTTTGGGTAGTTTAGCCCCAAACCATGCTCGAAGTGTTGTTTGGATTAAAACTATCATTTTAATGGGTCGAACTTGTGTTAAACTTAATTAATGGCCTTCGTGCCTTTTGTAAACATTTAGATTGTTGTATGTTTTAAATGGAACTTGGGGAATGGTTTACATCGTTTAATTGGCGCGTAAACGTGTATCATTTTAAAAAAAAAAATTTATTGCATGGAATACGGGTTGGGTTGTTTCAATAAAACACTATTTCTGGGAAGATCCACATTTGTTTAAAAGTTGTCCCGATGGAATAATACGCCGATGTGTATTCGGAGATGAAGCCAGTCAAATCTTAAACCATTGTCACACAGGACCAACAGGAGGGCATTATGGGCCTCAGCTCACAGCAAGAAAAGTTTACGATGCTGGATTCTATTGGCCTACAATTTTCAAAGACGCACACCTTCTTTGCAAATCCTGTGATGTAACAACCCAAACCATACCGCGTATAAAACCCCATTAAATTTCATGACAAAAAAAAAAATCTGGTGCAGTTCATTTGCGCGGCGCGCCAGGTGGGTGCGCGGCGCGCCAAACCACCTGGACAGCCCGCTGTCCCCGGAAGTCAATTTAACGAAAATGTTTGACCCGTTCCCGACGTTTTTAGCCAAAACGCTTTTAACCATGAATTCATATATATAAAACTAGCACGTTTAATTAATAAAATTGAGTTTACGAAGCGGGTCCCACAACGACCCATTTTACCACCTTAAGTACCGAAATACAATATTTGACCAAAAGACTTTTGATACAACAAGCCGAGCATGGCGATTGGGAATACGCTACCCAATCCTAAATGATCCAAAAGTAAGTCACTAAAGCAACTATGCACGTCTTCTAGTCCTCGCGCTTACCCGAGCCGCCAATCCACATGCGATCTATAAAAAGAGTCAACAACGAGAGGGTAAGCTAATGCTTAGTGAATGATAATATACTACATACATATATATGTATAAAATGAATACGCCACGCAAACAAATACCGCATACCGAAGCATCCAAGTATAAAGCATCTACACTAAGCATACCGTACGATCTAAGCAACGAGCTAAAGATACAACACAAAAGATAGTCCACCAACGACAAAGTGAACATCGCCAAATAGCTACACCCGGAGGGTTAGCTACAACACAACAATACATTAATATAATACAATAATAATAATACACAAGGTTAACCCCTTAACCTCAATCACACGAACATTGGCCGAACAACCCGAGCCTTGTGAATTCGCACAACCCGAAATTCACTTCTCAACCATAAGATGACCGAACAACCCGAGTCATCATGAATCCGCACTACCCGAGATTCATTACCTCCAATAAGGTGACCGAACAACCCGAGTCACCATGAATCCGCACTACCCGAGATTCATTTCACAATACTAAAACCCACGGTCACGGGATTATAAAATCCACCACACAACCATATCAACCCTTCGCCATTAGGGTTATAACAACCAAATCACAACCAAGTGTGATAACGTGCACACAAACGTGTACTTCGCCAAAGATGGTCAACCAAGACGCACAAACGTGCCAATTGGACTCATACACAAGTCCTTCAAATCCACCTATATGTGAAGTGAGCTCTATAACCGAGAATCACTTCACCCGACCCGCACTCATCCTACACATACATATGCATATAGGATATTATCACTCACCTTGAAGTCTTGAAGAAGCTTCCAAGTGAATCCGCAACTTGCCAATGGAAGATACCTATTCCATTATCACAATTACAACAATACAATTAGGA
This sequence comes from Rutidosis leptorrhynchoides, assembly GCF_046630445.1. Classification (NCBI taxonomy): domain Eukaryota; kingdom Viridiplantae; phylum Streptophyta; class Magnoliopsida; order Asterales; family Asteraceae; genus Rutidosis; species Rutidosis leptorrhynchoides. The sequence continues at coordinate 162,282,678 of NC_092337.1, read as the reverse complement.
TGGATTTATAAACCACCCAATTCGACCCTTAGTGCAAATTCGACCCAAATGCACTTTCAAGTACAAACCGCGCCCAAAACTAATCAATAATCACTAACACAAGTGAGAATGGTCCTAATATGCCAATTAAACCCGAACACAAGTGCCAAACACGTGTCATACCCATTTTGACACTTAAACCCTAATTTTGACCCATAAAGGTCAAAATCTCATCCTTTACAAGTTTTGACACCAAAACACATTTAACTCGGTTCTATACTTCAACTTAATCCATTTTAAGTTTATAAACCTCATTAAATCGCCAAATGGGTCATAATCACCACCAAACCCTAATTTGACCCAAAGTCACAACTAGTCAACCAAATTACCCTAAATGGGTTTCAACACTTCCATAATCACCTACTTAAGTGATTAAACTCAAATTAAAGTTCTATACATGGCCAATTGTTCACCAACCCAAAATCCACCAACAATTAACAATAAACCCGATTACTAGCATCACTAAACCCATTTCATCACCTAAAAGGGTATTACAACAAATTAACTCAAAACCCTAACTTGAATATCAAATTAAATAATTGAAATTCGGAGTTTGAGCTTACCAATACTATCACCGTGTAGCCGAGAACGAAAGGAACAACTTTAAAACCCGAGACTTTGAACGATTCGAGCTTCTTCCTCACCAAAACCTCCAATCTCTCTCTAAACTCTTACTCTCTCTCTAAAAAAATGGATGAAGATGATGAGTGGATGTGAAAGTGATCCACAACTGATCCAAACCAGCTCATATGCCTCACAAATCCGGCCTCAAGTGAAATTACCCATTTGCCCTTCATTTAAACCAATTAAAAACAAGGGATTCTGTCAGCAGCAAACGGCGCGGCGCGCCCCTACCCCGCGCGGCGCGCGACCTCTCTGAAACAGATTCTTTTTCATTTTAAACTTTATATAAATAATCCGCGAAACCCAATCTCGAACGTCTTAATACACAAACAAGCAAGATAAATATTCGGGTCTTACAACTCTCCCCCACTTAAACTCGATCACGTCCTCGTGATCCCCATCACTTAACCAAGTGGACCTCACCCTACGGTCCTCGACATAAGTCCCAATCCGACTTTCCTAAGCAATTCCTTCCCAACGAATCGCCTTCCACAACTAAATCGTCACCCGCGATTTATTCAAATCACTATCCGAGCACTAAAACCATGCTCATTCCCCAACATTGGGAAAACTCAACCAATCTCGTACCAAGATATCGATCCCTTAGCGCACACTTACCGAGTACAACGCTAAAAACAGCCAAGTCTCAACCTAAGGTCAACAACCCGAAACGATGAAACCGAACCAAACGAATCCTTACGGATATCACCTAATCATTAAACATCCCTTGTAGTGCACAATACGACCAATACGCAACTACCGTAACAATACAATCCAACGGTTAGAAACCGATAGCGCCCAAAGCGGCTATGGGAACACAAATCCCAAGGTGTACGAAATCGTCCATCGTCACACCCGTAACAAACATGTGAGCGAAACACGGCTATCGCATCACTAATCATACCACGTGGTCCTCACGACCCCACCATCGACGCATAAAATGACCGATAGTTCCCACAACATGGTCCTTACGACCCCACCATTGGTGTATCAAACAACCAATAGATTACAACTCAACATGGCCGAAACAACCCGAGCCAAAACACATATGGAGGATGGTCGAAACAACCCGAACCTTAGTGAATTCGCACAACCCAAAATCCACCAACCCAATCCATATATCTCACAACGAAATGACCGCATAACCCGAGTCATCGTGAATACGCGCAAACCGATATTCACTACTACCACCACATAGTATAACCGAGGATGGCCGTACAACCCGAACCTTAGTGAATCCGAACTACCCGACATTCACTACCTCAAACTATGAGCCCAACCAACAGGGACATTCGTACTACCCGAAATATTGTGAATACGAACAACCCGATATTCACATCCCACAACACAACCCTCTTGATGAAGTCAGCGGAACTCGAAGGTCATGCTCCACCAATCTCATTATCGGATGAAGTCAGCGGACCTGAAGATCATGCTTCACCGATCTCAATACCGGATGAAGTCAGCGGACCCGAAGATCATGCTTCACCGATCTCAACACCACGCTCATGACGAAGTCAGCGGACCCTAAAGATCATGCTCCATCAATCACGTACTCCCATGATGAAGTCAGCGGACCCTAAAGATCATGCTCCATCACGCAACCATACTATAATGAAGTCAGCGGACCCCGAAAGTCATGCTTCATTAATCATCAATACCACGATGAAGTCAGCGGACCCCGAAGGTCATGCTTCATCAACTACATACCATAATCGAGCAAGAACCACCTATATCAAACATAGGCACCGAACAAGAATTCTCCAAAAGAGAACCCGACACACACCTTCCTTAACCGAAGAATTTCACCTTGCTCACCAAACACGTCCATTATCTCTCAACGAGATTTACCACATTACCGCCTCGGTGCGATTCCAATCCAAACCATAAGTACAATTTATCCGAAATCGCACTCTACCACGAATCGACCCAAAACTAGGTCTCGGTAAAAATTTCCAGATCTACCAAAATCATCATCCGAAATATCACACTAACACTTTCCTCGCGCAGGAGTGCGACTCCCCCACTTGGAAACACGTTCCTATATCACAACTCGTACACCCGTACGATGCTACCAAAGGTAGACTTTACCAACAATTGGGTACACACGACCCATCACCACACCTTGCTCTAACCTTGAGCACACGAAGGATTTCAATCAATCCTTAAACACTTCGAACGAAAAGTGTACCACGATTACACAAACCATACCCTCGCAATTATCCAATTGCTTTAGTTTGTCAAGTTTCACCTAGTCACTCATGTACCTACGGGTTTCTCCCGGTACCCTAAGTACAATGTAACCACAACACAATCGGAGTCGACACCACGCTAGTAGGTATAAAAGAGGCACCTAATGTCGCGTCATAAAGACTCCATTACCAACACACATCGAGATTTTAAACACTCGGCCTCAAAGGTTCCAATCACCCGACGAACCTCATGGTTCATCACTTCAACACCAAAAGCGAACACGCGCTAAACAATCGAACACCAAAACCATTTCCGTGGCTTGGTAGTAACATTCCCCAAATACTAAGGAATGCTTGGTTACACCAAGTCTTACGCCCTTCGTCCAACAACCAAACATCACCATAGGGTACTTCCGTTAGGAACGTCACCCTTAACCATAACATGCAAATCACTATGCAATTAACAAGTCCGAACATAAACGCCACATAAATAAATATTCAAAGACATATTCATCAAAACAAAACGTACCTCAACGTCTCCTTGCGGCATTCGCCGCCGCCAACTCGGGACAATCCGGCTTGCGATGTCCCTCTTTATGACAATAGTAGCACATTCCGCCTTCACTTCTCGGCATCGTGCATTCCCACAACTTGTGACCCCTAACGCCACAATTGAAACATCTAGGCGCACGAGATTCCACCGCGCCCTTTACCACCTTACTCGTACTCGCACTCGGACCCTTAGTCCTCTTACTCGGAGCACCATAAGAAACAACCCTTCCCTCACTTGAAGGTTCGCCCTTTTTCGATCGCGTATAAGACTCGAAACCTCTAGCCACCGCAAATAATTCTGCAAACGATTTCGCGTAGCCCCGGCTAATCTTACCTTTCAAGTCATCATTCAAGGTTCGATAGAAATCCTCCATCAACAAACGATCATTCCCCAAATATTCCGGGCAAAAACGAGCCTTCGACATAAAAGTCGTCTTTAAAGTATTCAAGTCCATAGAACCCTGTTGCAAATTTCGCAACTCACAACGCAATTCCGATAAATCGGCTGAAGTTCGGAACTCCTCGAAGAATTCCTCCTTAAATTCGTCCCACGATAACGTCATAAACGTTTCACCACCGACAAGATCAATCTTGCCATCCAACCAATCCTTCGCCCTACCCCGCAACAAACTAGTAGCGAGTCTCGTCTTTTTCTCGGGAGGGCATTCCATAGTACGAAAACACCCTTCGACATCCGAAACCCAAGTCGTACTCACCAAAGGATCCGGTTTCCCATCATACATCGGGGGTCTAGTCCTCATGAAGCTCTTAAGACAACGCTCCATTTCACCCCTATTTTGGAATTCGGAATACTTCCCATCCATTTCTTCTCGAAACGCTCTCATTTGCTCCGCAACGGCGGCCGCAACTCTAGCGTTAAACTCCGTGTCATTCGTCTCGGTCTCGTTTCGCGTCGTCATTCTAAAGAATGCAAAACGATTAGTCCACGCACGTATAAAACGACACGCACAACACCACCCCATCTTGCTAAACACTCGTCGTACATCACTTGTTAGACACGATTTGCACCCGTAATAAGGTCTGCAAGTTCTTATTACGCACACACGCCGCATCGACTTGTTAGTACAACGACCGCCTCGCTCGATGATATAAACAAACACAACCAAAATTCTACGCGGTACAAACACACGCGAGAATTACTATCACAACACAAGAGCATATTAATAATATCCGCATTACTAATATAAACGTTAGTCAACCTATAAACAAGGCACTAACTAAACCCATTCCGACCCGTAATCCTACAAGTCCCGCAACAAATAAAGCACACACAAAAGTCTAAGTCTAGGCACCTATCTCAAGTAACCTAAATCCCTTAGACCATGCTCTGATACCACTTGTAACAACCCAAACCATACCGCGTATAAAACCCCGTTAAATTTCATGACAAAAAAAAAAAATCTGGTGCAGTTCATTTGCGCGGCGCGCCAGGTGGGTGCGCGGCGCGCCAAACCACCTGGACAGCCCGCTGTCCCCGGAAGTCAATTTAACGAAAATGTTTGACCCGTTCCCGACGTTTTTAGCCAAAACGCTTTTAACCATGAATTCATATATATAAAACTAGCACGTTTAATTAATAAAATTGAGTTTACGAAGCGGGTCCCACAACGACCCATTTTACCACCTTAAGTACCGAAATACAATATTTGACCAAAAGACTTTTGATACAACAAGCCGAGCATGGCGATTGGGAATACGCTACCCAATCCTAAATGATCCAAAAGTAAGTCACTAAAGCAACTATGCACGTCTTCTAGTCCTCGCGCTTACCCGAGCCGCCAATCCACATGCGATCTATAAAAAGAGTCAACAACGAGAGGGTAAGCTAATGCTTAGTGAATGATAATATACTACATACATATATATGTATAAAATGAATACGCCACGCAAACAAATACCGCATACCGAAGCATCCAAGTATAAAGCATCTACACTAAGCATACCGTACGATCTAAGCAACGAGCTAAAGATACAACACAAAAGATAGTCCACCAACGACAAAGTGAACATCGCCAAATAGCTACACCCGGAGGGTTAGCTACAACACAACAATACATTAATATAATACAATAATAATAATACACAAGGTTAACCCCTTAACCTCAATCACACGAACATTGGCCGAACAACCCGAGCCTTGTGAATTCGCACAACCCGAAATTCACTTCTCAACCATAAGATGACCGAACAACCCGAGTCATCATGAATCCGCACTACCCGAGATTCATTACCTCCAATAAGGTGACCGAACAACCCGAGTCACCATGAATCCGCACTACCCGAGATTCATTTCACAATACTAAAACCCACGGTCACGGGATTATAAAATCCACCACACAACCATATCAACCCTTCGCCATTAGGGTTATAACAACCAAATCACAACCAAGTGTGATAACGTGCACACAAACGTGTACTTCGCCAAAGATGGTCAACCAAGACGCACAAACGTGCCAATTGGACTCATACACAAGTCCTTCAAATCCACCTATATGTGAAGTGAGCTCTATAACCGAGAATCACTTCACCCGACCCGCACTCATCCTACACATACATATGCATATAGGATATTATCACTCACCTTGAAGTCTTGAAGAAGCTTCCAAGTGAATCCGCAACTTGCCAATGGAAGATACCTATTCCATTATCACAATTACAACAATACAATTAGGATGGATTTATAAACCACCCAATTCGACCCTTAGTGCAAATTCGACCCAAATGCACTTTCAAGTACAAACCGCGCCCAAAACTAATCAATAATCACTAACACAAGTGAGAATGGTCCTAATATGCCAATTAAACCCGAACACAAGTGCCAAACACGTGTCATACCCATTTTGACACTTAAACCCTAATTTTGACCCATAAAGGTCAAAATCTCATCCTTTACAAGTTTTGACACCAAAACACATTTAACTCGGTTCTATACTTCAACTTAATCCATTTTAAGTTTATAAACCTCATTAAATCGCCAAATGGGTCATAATCACCACCAAACCCTAATTTGACCCAAAGTCACAACTAGTCAACCAAATTACCCTAAATGGGTTTCAACACTTCCATAATCACCTACTTAAGTGATTAAACTCAAATTAAAGTTCTATACATGGCCAATTGTTCACCAACCCAAAATCCACCAACAATTAACAATAAACCCGATTACTAGCATCACTAAACCCATTTCATCACCTAAAAGGGTATTACAACAAATTAACTCAAAACCCTAACTTGAATATCAAATTAAATAATTGAAATTCGGAGTTTGAGCTTACCAATACTATCACCGTGTAGCCGAGAACGAAAGGAACAACTTTAAAACCCGAGACTTTGAACGATTCGAGCTTCTTCCTCACCAAAACCTCCAATCTCTCTCTAAACTCTTACTCTCTCTCTAAAAAAATGGATGAAGATGATGAGTGGATGTGAAAGTGATCCACAACTGATCCAAACCAGCTCATATGCCTCACAAATCCGGCCTCAAGTGAAATTACCCATTTGCCCTTCATTTAAACCAATTAAAAACAAGGGATTCTGTCAGCAGCAAACGGCGCGGCGCGCCCCTACCCCGCGCGGCGCGCGACCTCTCTGAAACAGATTCTTTTTCATTTTAAACTTTATATAAATAATCCGCGAAACCCAATCTCGAACGTCTTAATACACAAACAAGCAAGATAAATATTCGGGTCTTACATGTGATGCTTGTCAAAGGGCCGCAAAAATAAGTCAACGTGATGAAATGCCACAAAATGTCATTCAAGTATGTGAAGTATTTGACATTTGGGGTATTGACTTTATGGGTCCATTTCCAAAATCTCATAATAATCTCTACATTCTCGTTGCCAATGATTATGTATCTAAATGGGCGGAAGTACAAGCTCTCCCAACTAACGATGCACGAGTTGTAGTCAACTTTTTAAAACGTCTTTTTGCCAGGTTGGGAACATCGAAAGCTTTAATAAGTGATCGGGGTGCTCATTTTTGTAATAATCAACTTGAGAAAGTTCTTAAAAGATATGGAGTAACTCATAAAATCTCCACCGCTTATCATCCACAAATAAGTGGACAAGTTGAAAATACCAACCGAGCTTTAAAACGTATTCTAGAGAAAACCGTAGGATCAAATCCGAAGGAATGGTCCATGAAATTGGAGGATGCACTCTGGGCTTTTAGAACAGCCTACAAAACTCCAATTGGAACCACACCTTTTAAACTCATTTACGGAAAAGCATGTCATCTTCCAGTAGAAATTGAACACAAAGCATTTTGGGCTTTAAAGACATGTAATCTTGATTTACATGAAGCTGGACGTCTACGGTTAAGTCAACTAAATGAATTAGAAGAATTAAGACTTGAGGCATATGAAAATTCCTTAATCTATAAGGAAAGAACGAAGAAATGGCATGATAAAAGAATCAGAAGTTCAAAAGAATTTAAGGAAGGAGACAGAGTTCTTCTTTTCAATTTACGATTCAAGCTATTTCCTAAAAAATTGAAATCAAGATGGTCTGGACCATTTATAGTAAAAAGAGTTTTCCCATACGGAACAATAGAGTTAATAAATTCAAATGGTATTGAATTTAAAGTTAATGGTCACAGAATTAAACATTACATACCTGGTCCGATGGAAGTTGACAATGAAGTCAATCATAATTTCACCACTCAAGAAAACCCTCAAATTGAAAACATAAATATGTTATCAACAACATATGAAAAATCAAAATTGGAAAATAGGGAGGATTCAAATTGGAGTGATGAAGAAGAATTCTTATACAAACCTCCCATTCCAAGAAACGAAGAAAAATGTGAACAAGAAGTTCAAATAGAAGTGAAAGAAGCAAGAAAAGAACACCCAAAAAAGGTTTACAAACCAACTCGACTTACTAAAGCAGGAGACCCGGGTGAATTTATCATTTCTTGCTTACTTAATGATGGTGCTGTATATAATGGACTCGTAGATTTAGGAGCAAGTGCAAATATTATGCCTCTTTCCTTATATAAAAGATTAGGTATGGGTAAATTAAAATCAACCAAAATAGGTGTTCAATCATTTGACCTAACCATTAAACACCCGGTTGGAATAGCAAGTAATTTACTTATTAACGTGGGAAGTTTGACCTTTGTTGCAAACTTCATAGTGATTAATATGGAGGAAAACCTTGATATTCCTCTAATTTTAGGTCGCCCATTTTTAGCAACCACCGAGGCGTTCATTGATGTAAGAGAAGGTAGAATGACACTTAGGGATGATGATAAATCGATCACCTTTGTGAACCGAAAGTTTAGATCTCCACCAACCAAAACTGTTAAACCAATAAAAACACATAAGTGTGGGGAAGATGAAGAAACACTTAATGATGAACCAATCACAAAGAACCCTGTTGATGATACGAAATTAGATGAACCTGTTTTTAACAGTTCAACAAAGAAACTTTATAAATGGATTCACGATGCTAAGATTAAGGGAAACTTTAAGTTATGTAACCGATTAGTATCCAATTTATCGCCAAAAGAAAAGGTGATGTTAGTTGAATTTGTGAAAGTTACAGAGGAAATCAACAAATGGATTGAAGCAAAAGTCAGAGATATACAAGTTGTTGATGATACAATTGAAAATAACGTTAATCACAATTTCAACACCACATCTAACTAAGTGTGGGGAGGTTCGAATCTTTTTAGGGTAATATGTATTTCTGTTAGAGTTAGATATTCTGTTTTCGTGTAGTTCTCGAGAATGGAATCCGAATGGTCTTTCCCTAGCAGACCCTAAAGAACTAGTCTTCTCCCCCTATTCTGAATTTTTATTTTTTTAGGTTTTACGAGATGAAGAATTCCTGTGAACTAAACCATGGTCTAATGCTACACGCTTTGATCACTAAACGTAATAATGACACACTCCCGAGTGACCTGGTATCAGTAATAAGAGCCAAATTGGACGAAGTAAGAAAAGAACTCAGAAACGATCATAATAAGTTACATTTTGGTAAAGGAAAATCAAAATCCGCAGTGAAAAGAAGAGCACGACACCTTGAAAGATGTCACAAATGCGGAAAATGGTCACACGAAGGAAAATGCTCGACGAATCAGACATATTCCAATACCGAGTTCGTTACTTTATGCAGAGAAGGACCGTTCATATGTTTCGAAGAAAAATCATTGAATGCTCGAGGTTATGCCTATGTAGCTATGGAAAACCAATTAGTCCGAATATATTATGAGTGGGCTAAAGCAGGTCACTGAGAATTCTTTCTCATAGGTAAGTATGTACAGTTTTTATTTTTATTTTTATTGCTTTTAACCTTTTGATAATAAACGCTGAATCGTTCGCTATAAAGTATTAAATTGGTATTCAATAAAATTAGGTATGCGTAACCGAAATTATTGATATCATACAAAAATTTATTACATCACTGCGAAATTTACCGTTTATTCTTAAGGTATAAATATCTTTAATCAATCAACCCAAAATATTTAAAAAATTCGTCAGGAGTAAAACTAGGTAATATAGCCGAAATTACTTTACCGAAAAGAGGGGCGTATATTTTTGATAATATTTGATTGATTAAAGTGTGATAAAAGATCAAAAAGATTTTTAATTTTTAATTTTACTTTGTTTTTAAAATTAATATATTAATATTAAATTATTAATGTAAACTTTTTAAATCAATATATTTAAGTTTGTAAATATTTGAAAAATTTATGTTTTTAATATAAGTTTGTATGTATAAAAACAAAAATATAATATTAGTTTGGTGTGAATTTTTAAAATTTTAAGAATATGAATTTTTAATTTTATGCATTTTAAATTTAAGTTTGGTGTGATGTTAAAAACAAAAATTTACTTTATTTCACTAAGTTAAAAATTTGATATTTAAAATTCGTCGTGAGTTGAAAACTAGGTCATTGAACCGAAATTGCTCTACCCAAGGGAGGGACGAGAACTTTTATTATCATTATTTTTAATCTTATTGAATTAAAGTATGCCAAAAACATTTAAAAAAAAAACCCAAAAATCTTTGCTTTTAAAACCGCGCTTAAAAATAAATAAACTAAAATTAGGACGAGGTTGTTTCGGATCGTTGTCCTAGTCCGTCCCTCCACACCAGCCCGAGATGAGACCACCATATACTCTCTACGACCCTAACCAGGCCTACCAGTACACCTATCACCAACCATGGAACCCGGACGACGACATGAACTGGAACCCCTATCCAGATTGATATAGTTCCTGTTGGTGATTTCTATGATTTTTATCTTTTTATTATTTCTATTTATTTATGTTTAAACACATTATATTTTGATAATTTTATTGAAATGTTTAATATTTTTATTTGTTGTACTAATATTTCATATTTGATTTGAAAAGTGGGATTTTAAGTCCCATTTCAAATTACCATGCATGTTTATATTTGTATTGTATGTATTTTATTTTATATACACAACAGGGTAAAATAGCGCATTTTCAAAGACTGGCATTAAGTTCAGCAAAAGCTACTAATTTTGACGACAAAACGAAAAACGAATGTGATGTAACAACAAGAAGGAATGAATAAATGATGTGCACCATTTATCATTCAACAAACAAACGCCAATATGTTTGGAAACTTTGGTAAAATTTAATCATTTTTCTACGCTAATCACCCTCAATAATTTAAATTGTTACTGATTTCTTGCAAATGAGGGCATTGCAAGATCTTAAGTGTGGGAAGGGATTAAAATTCTTTCGGTTTTTTAAAATTTTAAATTTAAACACTTGGTTACCATTAAAAATACTAGTAAAGCAGTAGTTGTATTAGAATCTAGTGCTCTCTGATAATAAAGAACAGCCCTAGTCTTATATACTGACTACCCAATTCTAGTAAAATTTTTCAAAATTTTCAATTATATGAATTCAAAATCATGTTTATACATATTTATGAACGATAAAACTACGTTAACACCGAAATTATTGTTACCTCGGAAAGAACATAAATTGAGAAACAACCCAAAATGTTAGAATTCATTTAAAATGGAATAGAGGACAATAAAAAGGAAAAGAAAGGAAAATAAAAGCCAAGTGTGGGAAAAATTTACCAAGTTATTTAAAACATATATCACATATTTCTATAACAAATAATTAAAGATACTTTTGCTTTAGACTAAACTAATCAGTTTAACCAAATTTACTGTAATATATTTGAAAGAAAGATGGATCTACACGATGAATCAATTCCATCATTAAAAGGAAGTAAACTCTTCCGAAAAAGAAACGCGCTTCTTGATTTAGGTCATGAAGTTGTCGTCCAGACCAGTTGTAGAGTCTACGAAAAACCTTGAAAAGTTTTCTCGAAAATCAGCTGGAAATCCACGGACCTCAGCATCAAACAGGGTCGCCAAGTGGTCAGACTTATCCTAACCATGAGAGGATCTGTCTCGTAAAATGGGGAGGCACCGTGCAAATTAGCTTGATAAGACTAATGAATCAGACCCCCAGGAAAGGATAATCTCCTTTAAAGATTAAAAATCAGCTTTTAAGCCTGATATTACTCAATCCTTGAGATTGACTTTAAAGACTGAGAATTACAAACTCATGGAATTCGATGATATCTAAACTCGAGCTTGAACGAGAAAATATTTTGATCAAATTACAAACCGATTTGTTTTCTGAAAACCCATTTTTAATGCGTTCATTACCATTGAACGTAAAATCCTAGGAGGTCACCTGAACCAAATCGGGTGTCAACCGTAAGAACGGTGGTTGCATAGCATGGTCAAAGACATGACCTTGTGCCAGATCGAAAAACTATAGGGTGAGCTTTACTATTGCTCCTACCAAGGATAGTAATTGCATCCGACACGTTATAGACCATAATTAAAAGCATGTCAGGGGACATTGCCTTAACAGTTGCTTGTTCAACGCTTTCCTTTATAACCGGACGGTAGTTTACCGAAAGGTAATATACGGAGCAAGTATACTGGACGTGTTGCTTTCCCAATACAAGATTAGCAAGTGAGTGACACAAAACCGCAAGTTTTGAGCTAAAATTTTCAAATCTGAAACCCACCAAACCCACAAAAAGAATTTGAAAACACCGGTGAAGGGTTATTCCAGAAAACTTATCTAGGGCAAAAGCTAGATTTAATTTTCAAAAGATCAAATGTTTTCATAAAGATCCAATTTCCTTAATGGATCTAAATTTTCATAAGTCATGTGAGACTGTAAACCGCATCGTTACTACCATTGTTTATACCGCCGTAAAGAAATCACTGATGTACAAAGTGTGAAGAATAAAGAAGTGATTCTAGTATTTTTATTTCAAGACTATATTGCTTGAGGACAAGCAACGCTCAAGTGTGGGAATATTTGATAATGCTAAAAACGAACATATATTTCATAGCATTATCCCTCAAGAAAGACAAGCTTTTAGTTGCAATTGTTCTATTTACAAGTGATATTCGTTTAAATAATAAAAGGTGAAGACAAAAGACAGATTCGATGAATTGAAGACGCAAACGACCAAAAAGCTCAAAAGTACAAAGTACAATCAAAGTGGTTCAAATTATTGATGGGAAACGTCTAAAAATTACAAGAGTACAAGACGCGAAATGCAAAATACAAGATATTAAATTGTACTCAAGGACGTTCAAAAATCCGGAACCAGGACCAAAGTCAACTCTCAACGCTCGATGTGACGGACCTAAAATTATGAGTCAACTATGCACAAGAATATAATATAATATTTAAATAATTATATAAATTATTTATATATTATATATATTTAAAAATAACGTCGACAAGCTAGAAAACAACCAAAGTTGAGCTGTCCCAGCTGGCCATGTGATCGCATGGCCAGGAAGAGGGATTTTCATGTAGTCGCATGACCCAAAAAGTCAGGCCACATGCCTATAAATTTCGCGGTTTTGAGCAAGTTTTACACCATCTTTTTCTCTTCCTATCTATCAACGTATATATATTTATATTTATATTATAATTTTAATTTTAATTTTAAATTCTAATAATAAGGGTATGTTAGCGAATGTTGTAAGGGTGTAAGTCGAAATTCTGTCCGTGTAACGCTACGCTATTTTTAATCATTGTAAGTTATGTTCAACATTTTTAATTTAATGTCTCGTAGCTAAGTTATTATTATGCTTATTTAATGCCGAAGTAATCGTGATGTTGGGCTAAATACTAAAATTGGTTAATTGGGCTTTGGACCATAATTTGGGTTTGGATAAAAGAACGACACTTGTGAAAATTAGACTATGGGCTATTAATGGGCTTTATTTTAACTAAATGATACCTCGTTAATTTTATATATAGACTTATAATTTGACGTATTTATATATAACCACATACGCTTGACTGGGCACGGTGGACGGGATATCTATAAATACCAATAATTGTTCATTTTACCGGACACGGGACTGGATTAATAGTTAATGGACTAGTTAAAATAGGGGTGGATTACATTCAAGGGTAATTGGTGTAATTGTTAACAAAGTATTAAAACCTTGGTCTACACGCAGTCGATAACCTAGTGTATTCATTAAACAAAGTATTAAGACCTTGTTACAATTCGAATCCCCAATTAGTTGGAATATTTGACTTTGGGTATAAGGATAATTTGACGAAGACTCTCGCATTTTATATTTATGACTGATGGACTATTATGGACAAAACCGTATAGACATATCAAATAATCCAGGACAAAGGACAATTAACCCATGGTAATAAACTAAAAATCAACACGTCAAACATCATGATTACGAAAGTTTAAATAAGCATAATTTTATATATTTCATATTTAATTGCACTTTTAATTATCGTACTTTTATTAACTGTCATTTTATTTAATTGCACTTTTAATTATCGTCCTTTTTAATTATCGCAATTTTATTTATCGCACTTTTATTTATCACAATTTCATTATCGTTATTTAATTTACGCTTTAATTTAAGTTATATTTATTTTTAATATTTTACATTAGGTTTTAACTGCGACTAAAGTTTTAAAATCGACAAAACGGTCATTAAACGGTAAAAACCCCCTTTTATAATAATAATACTACTTATATATATTTTTGTATTTTTACAATTATAAGTTAAAAAAAATATAGAGTTAAACTTGGCTAGAGTTCCCTGTGGACGAACCGGACTTACTAAAAACTACACTACTGTACGATTAGGTACACTGCCTATAAGTGTTGTAGCAAGGTTTAGGTATATCCACTCTATAAATAAATAAATAACTTGTGTAAAATTGTATCGTATTTAATAGTTTTTCGTAGTAAAAATATAACTATTTCCTAGTACGCCTCACACACATCACTTACCCTCTCAGCGAGTTCAGCATCAGCAGCCTCCCTTCTTTGCATTTCAGCTTGTAAGCCCAACAGATAATCATCGGTAGTAATTTTCAGGGACTTTGGTGTTTCAATCATCTTTCTACCCTCTTCAGTTCTAAGGGCAACACGATATTCCTTAGATCTATACTTAGCTAGCGAGCCTCTTGAAATTGAGTTTTATCCTCATCAGTAGAGAGCTTTGACCACTGTTGTTTAAGTATAAACCAATTTCAATGCCATAAGTCAAGGCAGTGATGTAGAGTGGCTGATCAAGAGGATGATGCAGCAATCTAACTTGGCGTATCCTTTCATTAATAGCAGCTTGTCTTTGTTCAAGCAATTCTGGTACAGTAATCTCCAGCCTGTAAGTATCTCTTTTATTTGGATTCATTTTAAAGAAGTCTGGCTCACTACGGGCAACTGAATCATCTTCCCAAGTTCTGTGTTTATTATGACGTTTTGGGGAAGATGGAGGATACATGATTGATTCACCTATGCCAGATGAACTCGCTGGAAACTGATTAACACGATTATCCTGTGTTCTGTTAAAATAAGTGAGGGTCCGGGGAGAGATAGGTGATTGAACAAATAAGTGATCTCCACTACCCCAGACTGTAAAGTCAGCAGGATTAACCATATCATCATCTTGATTATCACCCAGCACATCCACCTTTGATGGGTCTTCAACACTTATTTCACCCAGCAGCACACTACTGGCTGGGTCTTCATTCACAGCACTCCTTGCTGTGTCTTCAATACCAGCTGACTGATTAGTATCAGCTGGCACAATTGCCTCAGTATCTTCATCAGCTTCCTCAAATAGGGGTCCTTTCCTTAGTGGTTGGTTGTCCCTAGGAGCAGATTTCACCCTTTGTTTGTCAATTGACATGGCTTCAGCTGATGGTTCTTGTGTTGATACTAGTTCTTGTGGTGGCAGATAGGGAACAATAGCAAGATGCTCCCCCTGAATATCAACATCTGCTAGCTGTTGTTGTGTAGCTGGCTAAGTAAATGATATTGGTCGAGAAGATGAGCTGGTTTCTAACATTGCATCCAGCCATTTCATAAATACATCAGCTCTAACTCCTCCTGACCCAGTAGAAGCTAAATAGTCTTTCATCTCTTCAGGAGTCATCTTTTTTATTCTATCTGCTCGCTCAGCATACCGCTTGGCTTTCTTTTTATCATACTTGATCATGAACTTAGCATTTCTTTTCAGTGTAACCCTTTTATATTCTTCAATGCTGATCAGATCATCATCAATTTCACGCTTATCAGGAGTGAGGGTTCGCCTACGCTCCATTTTAAGTCTTTTTAGAGCTGCATAGGCCCCAAACTTAGCGTTGAAAGCAACATCTAATTCCTGCTGTCTCATCTGATGTCTCTCCATTTTTCTTTTCAATTTACGTTCAATGGTTTGAGAGACAACAAAAGATTCAGCAACAGCCAATTCAGAAACGTCACTGGGCTTACTGCCAGAACCAATATCATCCATTGATGTGGCAGACACACTGGGTTGAGATTCACCAGCTGTCTGTACACCAGCTTCAGTATGAGCATTGCTGGGCTTAGTGCCAGTACCATCACCACCATCATCACCATCTCTCCTTTTCTGTTTAGGAGCCTTTTCATGCTCATACTCCCCATCAGATTGTTTTCTCTTTTTAGACTTTTTCTTAGACTTCTTCTCCCCCTTTTTGTCATCAGCAGGGGCAGAAGGGTGAGCAGGGGAGACCTGTGCATCAAGGTCACTATCTGACTGAGGAATAGAGAAAGAAAAATTGTTCCAGTCAGCATCAGCAGGAGAAAGATGGGCACCAGGATCTACGCCATATTGTCTTAGGCAGAGGTTGGAAGTACGAACTTCATTTCGAGCAACACCCATGGCCATGTTTTGGACATCAGCCCTAACACCAGCTTGAAGATCATCCATGCGTTGCATTACCTCCACCATTTGAACATAAGCTGAGGCAGGAATCATAGTAGCCATTTGCTGTTCCTGCGAATCCAATCTCTCTTCTAACACCCTGTTTTCTTCATCAAGGAAAAGAATTCTGTGATTAGCAGCATCCAAATCAGCTTGAAGATGGGAAATATCCTCAGTATACTCATTGTGAGAGATGATTCGCTTCTTTAAATCCTCCTCCTCTTCATGTTGTTTGACAATGGCTTCCACAGCTAGATCTGCAAAGGCACACACTTGTTTGAGCTTGTTCTCAATAGAAGAAGTGGTAACCTCCCCAGCTGTGCGTACTGCTTCAGACACTCTATCAACAATAGCAGATCGAATGGTGTTCTGTAGATCCGGTGTGACTTCAGCTAATGTCTTATAGACAGCCAAAGTGGAGATGGCAGCCACCTTATCAGCATTAAACTTAGTATAGCTGGTTGAGGGGCGATCACTAGCAGCTAACACAGGAGTACCTCCGTGGGGTGGTGGAGGTGAAAGGTCAGAGTCTGACTCGTCACCATGATCACCATCATTGTTACCTTCACCCGAAGTTTTAGAACCACTGGTATCCTTGTTAGCATCATTATCAGCATCATCAGTGAGATCCACTGGTTTATCTTTGGAGCCAGTCACATTATCATGAATGACTGGCTCTTCCTTACCAGTACCTTTATCAGCATCACCATCAGATGAAGAAAATGATGAGGAAGAAGCTGATGAATCAGAAGGTACTGGCGAATCAGGAAGTTGTTGAATGATAAACTTACCAGTAGTGGGATCTCTGATGAACTTGAGAGGCCTCCATGTACCAGGCCATGGAGAAGCAGATGGAGCCATACCAAAATAGTGATAGTATGGCTGCTCGTTAATCTGTTCTAAAGTAGCCAGCCACTCATATACCTCTTCTCTTGCTGGTCGATCAAGTTGAGACAACATTTCAGTCAGCTCTTCCCTAGGTAGTTTACTGGCTGACACCAGAGCACTTTGGGGATCAATAGTCAGCTGATCCACCAGCAAGGCAACTCTGGGAGTGATGGATGCTCCCCTATAGATGAAGTTAGGTACAACTTCATCAAGATCTGGTACCTGGCACACATATGGCTGCTGCTCAGCAGAAGCAGTAGCCTGAGATGAATCAGTAGTGCCAGTAGCAGAGGTACCATCATCCATAATGGGTTCCGTAGAACTAGTAACAGCAGTAGGTGACTGTGCAGTAGGTGAAGAAGCAGCATCAGCACCACCTTGAAAGAAAGTATCCGGTGTTGAATCAGAAACCTATAGATTACCAGCGAAATCCACAGTAATAAATTGTCTCGATTGAAGATCAGAAACATCCGGAATAACAGTAGGAGCAGCAGTTGTAGTAACAGTGGGAGTGGTAGCAGTATCAATATCAAGAACCTCCTTAACAATGTTATCAATAACCTTTTCATGTACTGGAGGAGGTTCCATTATCATCTCAGCAACCACTTCAGAATCAGTGGTTGAAGCAGCAACACCGGAGACAGTAAGAGGAGTAGCAAATATATCAACAGTAGCTACCTCCTCATTAATAGTAAGATCAGTGGAACCAGCAACTATATGGTCTTCAGTAGAGCCAGCAGCAATAGAGGCAACAGTACTAGTGTCAGCACCACCAGTAGGCAAATCAGTAGCACCAACACCAGTAGCAGAAATAGAGAGCTCAAAAGTAGAAACATTTACATCCTTTTCTTGCTCCTCCTCTGCCTGTTCATCTACCCTGCTAAGAACTGAAACAAAAGAACATTTTATGTTAACAACTGTAGAACCAAATAAATTTGACTCAACAATTGCATCTGTTGTTGGTCTCTGGGGACAGACTGGTGGTTTAGTTAGCCCTTTAAGTGAGACAGAGTTAGGTGTCTATAAGTGCAGCTGTGACTCTGCTGACTCATTGGCAACACATGTGGACCCAGATAGTGTAAGAGTTCTGGCAGGTAATGATGTAGGAGTGAGACTCTTATCATGGTCCAAGTAACATAATGGTTGTGCAGTATCCTGAGCTGGTTCAACACGATGAGGACCCAGCTCAAGTTTTCTTTGGAGGTCAGTTATGTGCTCTGCTGGTTGTACTGTCAGCAGAGGATATAGCATTAAGTTCAATTTAGAAAAATGTGGAAGTGTCTGGCTAAAAGAATATAGGTTGCTACTCTTCTTAACACTAGTTTTAAAACCAGTCAGCTTGGGAGCCAAGGTTATACCTTTAACTCCACTTTCATTTTTCAAGTCAGCAGTTAAAATGTTTTCAATTAAGTTAGAATTTTCTGCTGTATGGTCTAGAAACGTACCAGGTTCCATAGCCACATCCTTTGCAGGAGCAGCAGTTGAGACTGGTGCAATCTCCCCTGTAGTTTGCTTGGAGCCAGCCTTTGCACGTTTGAATTTGCCTGTTACCAAGAAATAGATAAGCAACGGATTCCAATACTAGAATTGGGTAGTCAGTATATAAGACTAGGGCTGTTTTTTATTATCAGAGAGTACTAGATTCTAATACAACTACTGCTTTACCCGTATGTGAGACGGTGACTGTTCTAGTTGAGGTAGATGGCTGCTTCCTACGTGTAGCTGGCTTACGCTGAGGACCCTCCCCCTTAGCTGGTGCAGAACCAGAGGCAGTCAATTGGTTAGCTCCACCCCGAGCAGCAAGATACTCAAGCATGCCTTGTGTCAAACCAGTATATGGAGCAGCAGGTGCATCTTTTGGCATACCCCCTTGTTTTAGAGGTAGGTCGTATGATTGATCAACAATTTGCTGGTAAGCTTCACCCAGATCACTTTCAAAAACTAGGCTTAAGAACCTTGGAAAGGGGATTAAATGTGTTAGTTTAGGTGCTTGCACCATCTCCCTTAGCCTCAAATAAATTTCCCCGGCATAATCAATGTTCCTGTTGAACAACAAACCATGACCAATTTTAAGCTCAAAATCTGAGCACTGGTCAAAAATTCCAGATTTCTAGCTGATGCACTGGGTCAGCAGCCCAAAAAAGTAGTACCAAAGAGGTGGCATATGCTTCCTCAAAGGTGTATGAGCAATTGGTTGAGTAAACCCAATGATTTCTAGCACCACCCTTCTGAATACATCACTGGTTGATGAATCAACAAACGGTCTATCTGGTAATTGAAGGGCACGGCGGATGGCCTCAACGGTGATGGAACAAGTTAGGGTTTCAGTTACTATGCCACGAATACATGGAACATTCTGGGGAGTGGTGGCAGTGGTGGCAGTATACCAAAATCGTGCCAAGCAGGTAGCATATAGGCGTGAAGGTACACCGGTGATAGCTCTAGCCAGAGGGGATTGCCAGATGTAGTTAATTAGCATTTCATAACCTATATTGACTTTTGATTTGGGAATGGAGAGTGAATGAGCAGCATTGCCTCTTGATAGGCGAATATTCGTGTGATCAAGTGCATTATTAGCCCTAACCAGAGCTGGATAGAGATTGAACAGTGGTCCTTGAACAACCTGTTCCTCCGGTGCCGGTTGTGGTTGTTGATCAGGTTGTTGTGCCGGTTATTGTTGCTGTTGTTCCTCTGGCTGGTGTTCAACATGTGGTGATTGTGGTTGGTCTGCCACTGATGATATGTAAAGATGAAAATATGAAGTTGTGAAAGTTGGAAGATTTGAAGATTTTGAGAGAAAAGAGTATGTGATTTTGAATAATGAATAACCGAAGGTTATTATGGAAGATAAAACACTCTTTTAACCGTTGTGATTGGATGAAAAAGTGAAGGAGAGAGAAAATGACAACTATCATCTACAGGCCCCTGGGCAGATGTGACAGACTGGCACACTTTCGAGGGGACACAGACTGTTGACATGACATATATATGGCTTGAACACTCATACCTCCCATTCAGCATTAAATGCAGTAGGTTTTAATTCAAAATTGATTTAAAGACCACAAAATAAGTTTTGTATTAAATACAAAATACTTTGTTACATTTAATATGTCATGAATTTAATTTAAATCATTGGGAGTAAATGAGTTTCAGTTTTAAGGAATCATTTAATTTTGTGAGCAATTTATTATTTTATTTAAAACATTTTGAGTAACCAAAGTATAAAAGACCTTGTTGTGCTGAGTGTTTAACATGTAGGCAGTAAGTTAAAAAAAATGTGACTTACTGGTTTGCCCTACATGTTGTAAAGCCAGCACACCAATAAAAATTGTCTTTTATTTAAAGTTCAAGCATACCCAGCTCAGAGATGAGATAGTTAAAACGTTTCTCATCTAAGGGCTTTGTGAATAGATCTGCTAACTGCTGGTCTGTTGAAATAAAATGTAGCTCCACATCTCCTTTTTGAACATGATCCCTTATGAAATGATATCGAACGTCAATGTGCTTTGTTCTTGAATGCATCACAGGATTTTTGGTGATAGCAATTGCACTTGTGTTGTCATAGTAGATTGGAGTCTTTGTAACATGAACACCATAGTCTTTCAGCTGGCTTTGCATCCATAGTACTTGAGCAGTACAACTACCAGCAGAAACGTATTCTGCCTCAGCAGTAGATGTGGACACAGTATTTTGCTTTTTGCTCGTCCAGCTGACTAGCCTACCACCCAGTAACTGGCAACCACCAGTAGTACTTTTCCTGTCTATTTTACACCCTGCAAAGTCAGCATCTAAATACCCAATTAGCTCAAAATCCTGGTCTTTGGGATACCAAAGACCACGTTTAGCAGTAGCTTTCAGATACCTAAATATCCTTTTTACTGCTAACAAGTGTGACTCTTTAGGATCAGCTTGATATCTGGCACAGAGACATGTGGCAAACATAATATCTGGTCTGCTGGCTGTAAGATAAAGTAGGGATCCAATCATACCTCTATATTCAGTGATATTGACTGGTTCACCATTGGGATCAGCATCTATTTTGATAGATGCTGCCATTGGGGTCCTTATATCTTTTAAACAGGTCAGACCAAATTTCTTTAACATATCTTTGATATATTTATCCTGACTTATAAAAATTCCATCATCAAGTTGTTTAATTTGCAATCCCAAAAAGTATTGCAAATCTCTTTGTAAACTCATTTCATATGTCTTTGACATAAGTTTTGAAAAATCTTGACAATGTTTCTCATTTTTAGATCCATAAATAATATCATCCACATATATCTGTACCAGCAAGAGATCACTATCTGTCTCTTTTGAGAACAGAGTGGTATCAATTATTCTAACTTTAAAACTTATACCAGTGAGATACACATGAAGTGTCTCATACCATGCTCTTGGGGCCAGTTTGAGGCCATAAAGAGCTTATTCTAGCTTGTAGACATGGTCTGGATATTTACTGGTTACAAAACCAGGAGGCTGTTTGACATAAACCTCTTCTTGCAGCTTCTCATTTAGAAAGGCAGATTTAACGTCCATCTGTAATACCCTAAAGTTCATCTTAGCAGCATATGCCAAGAACAATCTGATAGCTTCCATCCTAGCCACTAGAGCATATGTCTCACCATAATCCAATCCTTCTTCCTATTTAAACCCTTGAGCTACCAACCTAGCTTTGTTTCTGATCACAATCCCATCTTCATCCATCTTGTTCTTTAAAACCCACTTGGTACCAATGATCTTCTTAGTTTCATCATCAAGTTTAGGTACCAATGTCCAAACCTTATTCCTATCAAACTGGGAGATCTTTTCTTGCATAGCTCCTGCCCAGCTTGGATCTTTGATTGCTTCATCAGGACATGTAGGTTCAACGGTAGACATAAAATTTACATGCATACAAAAGTTGATGGTTGCATGCCTTCTTGTTTTAACACCACTAGCTAGATTACCAATAACTTGCTCAATTAGATGCTCTTTTGTCCATATAGTGTTATGAACAGGTGAGCTTGTCATGGAACACACAACATCTTGATCATCAACTGGTTCAAAGGTATGAGCAGCAGTTGGAGACAGCTATTCATTATTAATGTAATCAGTACCAGCTTGAGATCCTTCAGAACCAGTGACCTATGCTCAAGTTGTAGGACTTCAGTAGAGCCAGTAGGTCCACTTAGTTTAGACACAGATGGAACAGAGTGTTCCATCTCATCATCAGAGAACCCAGCAATATGGATTGGTAAGGGATTTGTAGCTGGTTCTTCTTCATCATCAAGAGCTTGCTGAGTAGGCTCTTCAAATAATAAGTCTTTATCTTCCTGACTGGGAGATGAGGCTGGGGCAGTTTCATAAAATGTAACATTAATTGATTCTTCAAAACAACCCCTTCTTTTATTGAAAACCCTATATGCCTTTGACATGTTGGAATATCCCATGAATATACCTTCATCAGCCTTAGCATCAAACTTGCCTAGCTGATCCCTATTGTTTAGAATGAAACAGGGAGTGCCAAATACATGAAGAAATAAAATTGAGGGTCTTCTTCCTTTGAGAACTTCATAAGCAGTTTTCTGATGTCTTTTCACTATTAAAGATCTATTCTGGGTAAAACATGCAGTGTTCACAGCTTCTGCCCAATATGAATTTTTCAGTCCAGACTCAGCTAACATAGATCTTGCTACTTCAATGAGAGTTCTGTTTCTTCTTTCTGCAACACCATTCTGTTGAGGTGCTCTCACAGCAGAAAAGTTCTGTGAAATACCTTTGTCAGCACAAAATTCTTCTAATGTAGCATTTCTGAATTCTGTACCATGATCACTTCTTAGCTGTTACACTAGTTGCCCATTCAAAAGCTCCATTCTTTTGATAAAATTGATAATTTCATCAGCAGCTTCACTCTTTTGGTTCAAAAAGAATACCCAGGTGTATCTGGAATATTCATCAACAATAACCAGTGTATACTTCTTCCCACTACAGCTGTCCACATTAACAGGACCAAATAGATCCATATTAAGTAAATGAAATGGTTTCTCAACAGATGAGATTTGCTTTGATTTGAATGAGGCATGGTGATGTTTTCCTTTTTCACAGCCAGGACACAATCTGTCCTTTACATAAGACATGGTGGGTAGCCCAGGCACCAAACTTCTACTGGATAATTTGTGAATGTCTTTGAAGTTGAGATGTGAGAGTCTCTTGTGCCATAACCACTTCAGGTTATCTGCTTCCTTTGAATAGAAACAAGTATCAGTTGTTGTGACTGCTGTGTTCATGTCAATTTGATACATGTTTTCATGACGTTTTGCAGTCAGCAGTGGCTTCCCTGTCTTATCAAAAATAGTGCCAATTTTCTTTCTGAACTGGACTATCTTATTCTTACTTGTCAGTTGGCTTATGCTAAGTAAATTATGTTTAAGCCCAACGATATATGCAACATTTGAGAACGTGACATTCCCATTTGTCAAAGTACCAAAATCCTTTGTGTAACCCAACAAATTATCTCCATACGAAACAACTGGACCATCCTTTTCTTGATAGTCCATCAGCAGGGACTTACATCTGGTCATATGTCTCGAACAACCACTATCGAGATACCAGATTTGCTTGTTTTGAATGCCCTGCACAGTAGCTAGGAGATTAGTTCTTTTTGGGAACCCATCCAAGGATGGGTTCTAGAAGGATCATCTTTGATGATCTCTTCCTGTCTGCTGGTTTGCTTTAAGAAGCAGCAGCAGATGGGGTTAGGGTAAAAGGACACCGGTTGGCTAAGTGAAACTTGCTGCCACATTTGTAGCATTTTCTCACATTTGGTATCGGTGACTGGTCATACCCTGAGTAAATGGGTGCAGTAAGATCGGGTCGACTTTTGGTTACTGCCTCAATTAGCTGGTCAAGCTTAACTGTCATAATCTCAGTGATAGACAGCTCATCATTCGAGTCCACTTTTGCTTTTCCCTTAAGGGCAGCTTTCTTCTTGGAACCAGCACCATAGTCATGATGTATTGCTTTGCCTTTATCAGTTGACGAGCCAGCGTGGGAAGTTACTGGCTTGTCTACTGAAGTTGATGAGCTAGAAGAAGTTTTTCCTGCTGCCTTGGACTTGCCAGTATTATGTTTGACTGGCTTGTCTACAGCTACTGGTTGACCAGTAAGTTTGTCATCAGCTGGCTCAGCACAATTGAAACTCGAACACGAATGGGAATCAGTTGGTTTAATTTTTATTAAATTATTTTCAGTGATTTCCCTTTTAATACGTCTTTCTTTTAGAGTCATGTAGTAGATGCTTGAGGGGTCAGTAGTCTCATCAATTGAGGTACCGGCTTCTCTTGTTCTAACTTCATCCTCCAAAATCTCTTTCTTGGCAGGTGGTGGGGACACAGCAGGTCTAACAAACTTATTTGTCAAGACCTTTTTACCCTTAACTATCTTGGCAAAAGTATTTGGCAAGACAACTTCAGGATCAGTTTCAAGAATTGGGTCAATGAAAGTAACTTCTGCAATAGCAGCAGCAGCAGCATAGTCACCAGCAAAGAAAGCTTCAACTTGAGCAGGCACCTGCTCGTTAACACACTTTGCTGTGCGTTGAGCAGATGTACACCACGAAGTGACACCCTTTTTAAGATTATCCAGCTGGTTCTTGACTTCTGCTGCCTCAACGTGAAGAGACCTTAAAGCAAAATTTTGTTTTTCAAGTTTGGAAATATCATCTTTCAAGATTTTAATTTCATCATTTTTGCTTTTAAGTTTCTCATTTAAAGATTTGTTGTCAGTTTTCAAAACTTCTTCAGGTTCGCTGCCTCTACATAAGTCAACTCTTAGGTAGTCAAACATTTCAGCTTTTTCATCATCAGTATAAATTCGAAAATTATCAACCTTATACATCAATTCAGTTTTCCAGTGAGGTGAATCTCTTTTCTGATCAACTTTCCTCATATCAGCCAAAAACTTACTACCACTATCATCCTCATCAGACTCCTTGACCTCCTTGGCCATTAAACACAGCTTTTTATCTGGAGCATAACCAGCACCATCATCATCAGTATCACTATCAGAGGAAGACGATGAGCTGGTTTCATCCCAATCATGATGCTCAGGAACTAGAACCTTTTCTGGCTTTTTACCCTTCTTATCAGTCTTAGCACTTTTCTTCATCTGAGCTTTCATAGCTTTGTGCTTGTTCTTGTACTTGTCAGCTTTTGAGAAAGAGTTAGCATGTGAAGTTAAAGGTTTCCTGGACATGCATTCAGCAGCAAAATGTCCAACCTTCCTACAATTATAATACTCAGATTTAGGACCCTTGACTGACTTGCTTCTATACCTAGCACTCGGTTTCTTACTCCCTTTGTATGACTTGCTGGTTCTATTACGATTGAACCTTTTGAACTGCCTAGCCAGCAAAGCCATACCTTTAGCAAACCCTTCTGCATCACTTTCATCATCACTGCTTTCTTCAGACCCAGTACCACTATCCACATCACTCTTAGTTGTCTCTTCTTCTACCAATAACTTTTGAACCAGTAAAGCTTTCTGAACTTTCTTTTTAGCAGCAGCAATAAGAGCAGTATCATCTGTTTTAGAAGATTTTGAAGTGGTGGGGGCAGACCTAAAGTTTTCTTTCAAGTTAAGTTCAAATTTAGCCTCTGCCTTCTCATGGTTCCAAAGTGAACTGTAGAGAGAAGACATGTTAAAGTTCTTTAGGGTCTGAGTGGTTCTTAAAGGGTCAGTAACAGATTTCCATTTAGTAGGCAGTGAATCTATGAATTTGTGTACTTGTTCAAATTCAGTATAGGTGACATTCAAAGTGATCAGGTCAGCAATCAAGGAGTTAAACCTAATGAAGGTTTGCTTAAGGGTTTCATTCTTGTAGGCAAAGAACATTTCATATTCTCTTTTTAAAGCAATCATTCTGTTCTGCCTTACTTCTCCCATACCATCATAGGTAACATCTAGATAGTCCAACATAATCTTGGCATTTTCTTTTCCCTTAATCAGTTTGAATAGTGGGTTAGGAAAAGTTATAGCTAATGGGGTTCTGATTTTAGGGTGAAGTCCAACACGACATTTATCCTCAGCATTCCATCTAGAAGGGGTGAGAATAACCTCTCTGCTAGGGACAGCAGGAGTGTCAGCTGTAGCTGGAGCACTACCAATAGTGTCAGTGGGAAAAAATGGACCATCTGTGGCAATACCAGGCATGAGTGGGTCAATAGACTCAAGGTGAAGCATGAATCTTGCCTTCCAAGTTTCATACTCATCTTCATCAAATTTGGGTGGTCTATTGGATGAGCCATTTTCAAGGTAAGCTGTATTTGAATATGAAGCCATGAGAGAATTCAGATCTAAGATATTAATTATCAAGAATGAAGCTCTGATACCCGTTGTTGGTCCCTTGATAGCAACAGGAGTATTGTAGGGGGTGAATACAATTTCTTTTAAATAACTTAACAGTTAAACACGATTAGTATTCAAGCATGTAAATTAAATAGAGTCACAGGTAATTTTCAATAGTTATTCTTTATTGATTGAATCACAAAGAATCACAACTATCCTTGGCGAAATAATAGTTGGTTGACACAGATTACCTAGATTATAGCTAAGAGGTGAACTAAAAGCTATTACACGTGTTTGAATCTAAATAAATAAACCCACACCACTAGTTGTTACAATAGTGGATACAACAATTTATAGTAGTCATATTAACCGTGTAATGGTTCTATTATCCACTGGTACATAGGATGTCTGTACTTGTGGGGATAACTGCATCAGAGAGCATGCTCTCCTCTTTCCTCTTTGGTAGCTATTTGCAGGAACACCCCAATTCGGTTTGGAACCACTATTTGATTAAACAAATAGAATGTTGTGTTCCCGAGGTGTTGACAAAGTATAACCCATGCCTGCACATGCGTTAAACTTCTGTATTCCCACGTGATCTTGTAAGGTCACTTATCAGCCGCCGACGCGTGTCCTTTTCTATTCAACTTTGTCTTTGACTTCTGTTGAATAGTACCATTGATGTAGACCACTCGGGAAACTACTATGCTTATAATGGAGCATAGCTGTCTTGTGTAGTAAGCTGCATTCCAGCTGTGCTGGTTCTTCATTGCTGAGTCACTTGATATTCTTGAATTGCTGAGTACACATCCTGTGCTGATTGAAGAACACTGTCTACCTTGTGCTGGTAGACTGAGCAGCAAACTAAACACTCGACACAGCAATATCTGCTGTCTATACATAAACAAACTTGTACTGACTGCACATAATATTTTAGTGCAAATAAATTACAGTTTTGTCATAATTAAATCCTTAATTATTTTGGGGACTCAACATTCCGTTTTATAAGTTTTGTCTAATTCAGCCCGGTTCGGAAGTTACAAGGAAAAATATGGCTGCTGAAAATCAAATACGGGAATTAATGTTTTTTTACTTGTTTCTTGTCCCACATCGCCCACAAAACAAATGTAAAAGGCTCTCCTTCACCTATAAAAGGAGGCCTTCGCCCCTTTAGTTTTTCCATGTCCCTCTTGTATTCTTTTCTCTCTTTTGAGAAATGAATCTTTCTCCCCATATGAGGTTTATGGAGTTAAGAGGTTGACATTAGTTTAATATTTTATGCTATGGCGTTGAGGTTCTGCCCAAACATTTTTCTTTCTATTTTGTAAGTGTTTCTTATTTTAATTTAATTAGTTCTTTTCTTTTATTTATTGTCTTTTATTTATTGTCTTTTATTTTATGTCTTTATTTATATTTATGTTTAATTGCTTTTGTTCGTCTACCATTATGAACTAAACGTTCATAGTGGTTACTTGGACAAAAACTATGAAAATCTGGGAAAACAGATGAAGCCGCCGGCTTCCTCGGTCCAAACCGCCGGCTTGACTGAGCCAATTCGCCTGCTTCGTGCTTCAGTCCATACGATTTCTGGTTCTTTTCTAGATCTGTATGTTCATGTTTCTGTGATGATTATTTAAACTGTTTATATCTTCCATAATTAAATAATTTGTTTGCCATGCTTAATGATTATATATTATGAATCTATGATTAACTAGTCATTGATTCTATGATCTTATATTCGATTCATATCACTTGTTTAGATCTAGTCCATCAAATATAGTGTTTGGATTGCATGCAACTTAGGTAAACATCATTGGTAGTTATACACCTAGTTGAACTTGAATCACACTTATATAATAGAATTCATTATTGTTAGGCTTAATCGAAGAACCTTTGTTTATGTGTGTTTAATTGTCAATTGCATGAGAACTTGATTAAGATTAATTTTTAGCTAGTAACTTGAGTTGATCTTATTAAGTTTATTAGCTTATCTATTTGTCAGTCTAATTAAGTGTTGCCTTGGATCCACATCAGGTTTAGGTAATGTTTATCATATAATTATTTGAATGCTATGAATGAAGACATTAGCTATGAATATCACTTAGTTAATGTATGCTTTAGGTCCTACCTTATGAATGATATGCGACATTTAGCTTAACCTTTTAGGGATAATGATTGGTCTATGATTGTTATCTTGCTATTTGTTAATATAAGTTATGAAATAATTAATATATTTCCCTTATAATTCGCACGTCCTTGTAATCACTTTTCTTTTATATTGTTCATTTAGTTTAAATCTTTATTCTATCTTTCCTAATTAGTTTATTAAAAGTTATTAAAAACGTATCTTCAATCGTCTCTTTCCTAACAGATAAGAATCAACAACCTAAAACACATAAAAAAACTATCTTTAGTTCTTTAATAAGAGCTAAGCTATATAATAAAACAACTCTTATCTGCTTCCACGCTCTCTTGGGACGATAACCTAAAATACTACATCTGACCTGGTTTTGTTGCTCGTTAGAGTGTTAAACGTGTATTAAATAAAGGTTATATAAATTTAAAAGTTTGAAAGGCAAATTAAGCACTACACACTTTTACACATCAATGATGCACTTGACTGCACATCAGTTGCACAAGGTTTTAACGATGCGCATTTATACACATTGGTTGTGCAAGGTAAATATAGTGCCACCAAGACTGTACGAGCAAATTAAAAAGTATATGATGTTGGTGCTGAAATACAAAGGACATGGTAGCATGTTGGCACGATCCAGATCTGTATAACGGCTGGAAAAGGACAGCAGGCCATAGGGAGACAACACTAAGATAATGAGAGTACCTTTCGCAGCTTTATGGAATAAAAGGACAAGAACACAACAGTGTGGCACTAATATATCTTTTTGTCCCCTTACGTGTCACTAAGGGACAAAAGCTCACATGTATAAATAGACACAATTTGGGCTAAAACCAGAGGGAATTCTTTCCACCTAAATCATTGTAACATCCCGCCTTTTTCCATTTACTTTTCCGTTATACTAATTTAAACTCCGTTATATGTTTATAACATCTCCCATTAATACGCGTTTTAAAATATTCCGTTTAGGTATTTTCCGCACCCGACTACAAACTCGAGGGACTAAAATTGACACGGGGCAAACTAGTTGACTAGGTCAACTAGTCCACCCCAATCACCACCATTCAACCATATCCCTCTCTCTCTCTTTCTCTCTAGCAAGAACACACACACATTTACCAAATTCATTCAATCATCATCTAAATTCGACCTAGGAGGCTTACAACAAAATAAATTACATATTCGTGACCCTCTCTTCATCCTCTTCATTTTGGTACCAACTTCATCTCATTTGGGTAACATTTCTAAAACTCTAGATTTCTCTAAATTCGTATTTTTGACTTGAAATGGTGTTAGTTAGTGTCTATGGCTCATTGTGATGTCGTGTATGTAATTTGTATGCTCGATCTCGTTGTTTTAGTATAACTAGCATGAACTTGAATTTTGGTGTGTTGTTCTTGAATTTTGGATGATCATATGTTGTTAGATGTTAAAAGTTCAAGTTCTAATTGTGTTCCTAGTATCACTAGCTTCAATTTGATGTGTAGGTTGCTTGAGAAAACTCCATAAACTTGATTAGTGATTTTTGGTGAATTTGGGTTAGGGTTTGATAAGCTTGAAATGAATAGATGATACATTGAATGCCATGAATTATTGTTAGTAAGTAGTTAGTTGTATTGTATGCTCGATTACCTACAAAACGGCGTGTTGTATGTATGCATTAAATGCCCGAATCATAAATGTGCACTTATCAAATTCGAGTATTAAATGTGTGCATTAATCGATCATTTATTTTGGAAAGCCGATTGTTACAAATAATGTTTTTGGTTGGTGAAATATATTTAGTAGTGTTCTTTGTCAAATTTCCTTTCCAACGATATAAGGTGCGAGTTCTAAGAGTTAGCGGTTTGTAATTTATGCTTGAAAGAGTTTTGATTTGGGACTTGAACAATTGAGACTGACCAGGTACCAGCGCACGGCCAATGCCGCGGCGCGGCCAGCTTATGTCGCGGCGCGACATAAGCCGTGGTCAGGTTCTGACCTCCATGTCCAAAATACGAAAAATGTTTGGCATACTACGGACCTCCGATTCACATGAAACTTGTTCTAACATGCTCATATATGATTAAAAACCTCAGAAAAATAGTTCGGGACCCGACCCGAACATGTTGACTTTTTCGTTGACTTTGACCCGACCAAGTTGACTTTTAATCAAACTTAACCAAATATTTGTGCAATCGTTCTAACATGTTTTTATACTTGTACCTTGCATGAAACATGACAATTTGATTCACATGCTATTATGATCGAGTCTTAACGAGCCATAGGACTAATTGAACATCTTTGACCTATCGTGTTTACCGTTATTGATACAACCTATTGTTTAGGTCAAGACTAGCATTGTTCTTTGCACACATTTACTTGTTGAAGTACTTTACTACTCGTGCACTCAAGGTGAGATCATAGTCCCACTTTTACTCTTTTTGAACTTACATTTGGGATGAGAAAACATAAACATTTCTTTACTAAGTGAACACAAGTACAGGAAAACAAACATTCTACATACGAGTTTAGAACAAAATCCTCAATTCGATTATCATTAGTTACACTTGCCGGGTGTAAGCGAGAACTTATGTTGTATGGATCCATATGGGTTTGACAAACCCTCATTCAAACGGTTCGCTACCGTTTACGAATGAAATATATTTTCGAGAAACAGTGTATGTTCTAGCACTAAGTGATGGGGTTCTATGGAAGGAATGTTAAGCATTGATAATTGGGTGCTCGTGAAACAAACTTTTGGAATGTATTACTATTATTTCATTGATGCAAATCTTGTGGTTCACTTGTACTTACTTACTTAAACCTATGATTTCACCAACGTTTTCGTTGACAGATTTCTATGTTTTCTCAGGTCCTTGAATGATACATGATACATGCTTCCGCTCATTATTTTGATACTTGCATTGGATGTCGAGTATATATGCATACACGGAGCGTCTTTTGGCTACTTTTAAATTGTGTCGCATAAGTTTCATTTGTACTTATAACTTTGTAACGTAACTTGTGGTGGAACTATTCTCGTAAACTTTGAACAATCTTTACATTTGAAATGAATGCGACATATCTTTTGGTCAAATGCTGTTTTAAAGACTTATGACCACGTAACGGGACCTAAGTAGACGACGCCGTCAATGACGATTTTGTCGGGTCACTACAGATGGTATCAGAGCATTGGTTGTAGGGATTTAGAGTTCATTGGTGTCGACCCCGAGTCATAGGGTACATTGGTGAGTCTAGACTACAACCGGCATATAGACTTGAAGTAGGAATTACTTGACTACTTGTGCATTTATACTCGAACGCTTCTACTCATATCTACTCTTAGTTCATCTTAATCTCACGTTGTTTAATTTGATTGACACGCCACCTTGTCTATATGAAATGATGTCGAATGCACATATGAATCAGGGTAATATAATTTCCGGGATTATATTACGGTGACTCATATGAACGTTCCGACATTATGACATAAAGAATTTAAGGCGAGTCGAGGAAAAACTTCTCTTTATCTTTATTCTATATCACGGTTAGTATTATTGAGAATACTAATCAATGATATTCTTGTGTCTTGAAGGAACAATGGCTCCTCGTCGTGTACGCCGCAATGAAAGTCCCGAACAAGCTCTCGAACGGATGATAGCTACCGCTATAGATGCGGCCATGGCCGGTCACTCATCCAACAACAATAATAATAACAACCACAACAACAACAACAACAACAACAATGGAGCCGGTAACTCAAACGAAGGATGCTCCTATTAAGCTTTCATGGGGTGCAAACCTCACACTTTTGATGGAACCGGGGGACCGGTCGTGCTCACCCGATGGTTTGAGCAAACGGAAGCCGTCTTTAGCATAAGCGGTTGTCGGGACCAAGACAAGGTCAAATACTCCACTCACACCTTCGCCGGTGTCGCTCTTACATGGTGGAATACTTATGTACAATCGGTGGGTACCGATGAAGCTCACGCCCTCTCTTAGGCCGACTTGAGGGAAAAGATGATTGTCGAATATTTCCCTCGTGAAGAAACCCGAAGGCTCGAACAAGAGCTAAGAAATTTAAAGGCGATCGGAAATGATCTCAAGGCTTATAATCAACGATTTTCTGAACTAGCCTTGATGTGCCCAAATCTTGTGAACCCCGAAGCTTTAAGGGTTGAACTTTACATGGATGGTCTTCCAAAGAGCATCAAACACGGAGTAATGTCATCCAAACCCCCTAATCATCAAGAAGCTTTGAACATGGCCCGCAAATTGATAGAGACAGCGGACGAAATTGTAGTACCGGCACCTAAAGCCGAGGACAAGTCGGGTAACAACAAAAGAAAATGGGAAGCTCCTCAATCAAGCAACAACAACTTTGCCAAGAAATCTTTCACCTCCGACGGCAAGAAGGGTTATGCCGGAATACTACCTCTTTGCAACAAATGCAACAAACATCACTTTGGCGAATGTAGTAAGCTAATTTGCCATCGGTGCCAAGGAATTGGTCATAAGGCCAACGATTGTAAAAGTGCCACTCCCGTCGCTCGAAAGTGGCCCAATGCACCAAAGACGGTCACTTGTTACGAATGTGGCCAAACGGGCCATTATAGAAATGCATGCCCGAAGAGGAAAGATAACCCCAATACGCGCAGCCGAGCTTTCAACATCAACACCGAGGAAGCCCGGGATGACACTGAACTAGTCACGGGTACGTTTCTTCTCAACAATTCTTATGTCTCTTGCTTATTCGATTCGGGTGCCGATAAATGCTTTGTATCCAAGACTTTGACTCATTCTTTTAGCACTCCACCTCTTCCATTAGATACCACGTATACCATTGAAGTGGCTAACGGGAAACTATTAAGTGCCGACACATATTACCGGGGGTGTACGTTAAACATTTTGGGTAAGGAATTTGAAATTGACTTGATACCCATGGAACTAGGAAGCTTTGATGTAATAATCGGTATGAATTGGTTAGTCAAAACGAAATCTCACATCCTTTGTGATCTTAACGCAATCCGAATTCCTATCGAGAATGGTGAACCTTTGATTGTTTATGGCGATAAGAGTTGCACCAGACTCAACCTCATTTCGTGCCTTAAAGTTAGAAAACTACTCCGTAAGGGTTGTTTTGCGATCCTTGCCCACGTTAAGAAAGTCGAGTCCGATGAGAAGCATATCGATGATGTGCCAATTGTTAGCGACTTTTCCGATGTATTTCCCGACGAATTTCCGGGTCTTCCACCTCATCGACCGGTTGAATTCCAAATCGATCTTATTCCGGGAGCCGCACCCATAGCACGTACACCGTATAGACTTGCTCCATCCGAAATGCAAGAATTGCAAAGTCAAATCCAAGAACTACTTGACCGTGGTTTTATCCAACCTAGCCATTCACCTTGGGGCACTCCGATTTTGTTTGTTAAAAAGAAAGACGGATCCCTACGAATGTGCATTGATTATCGTGAACTAAATAAATTGACGGTTAAGAACCGATATCCTCTTCCTCGCATCGATGACCTCTTTGATCAACTACAAGGATCTTGTGTATATTCGAAAATCGATCTCCGCTCGGGTTATCATCAATTAAGGGTTAAGGGGGAAGATGTCTCCAAAACCGCTTTCTGGACTCGTTATGGTAGTTATGAATTCCTCGTCATGCCATTTGGTCTCACTAACGCACCGGCGGTGTTCATGGATCTTATGAACCGCATGTGCAAACCGTATCTTGATAAATTAGTTATTGTGTTCATCGATGATATATTGATCTATTCTAAAAATGAAGAAGAGCACGAACAACATCTCTGACTTGTGCTTGAACTCTTGAGACAAGAACGACTTTATGCCAAATTCTCCAAGTGTGAATTTTGGTTGAAGGAAGTTCAATTTCTTGGTCATGTTGTAAGTGATCAAGGTATTAAAGTCGATCCCACGAAGATCGAAGCCATTAGTAAATGGGAGACTCCTACTACTCCTACTCACATTCGTCAATTCTTGGGTCTCGCCGGGTACTATCGTAGATTCATCGAAAACTTCTCTTTGGTTGCACGTCCTCTAACCGCATTAACTCACAAGGGAAAGAAATTCATTTGGGCGACCGAGCAAGAATCCGCGTTCCAAATCTTGAAGACAAAGCTAACCACCGCTCCTATCTTGTCACTTCCCGAAGGCAATGATGATTTTGTTGTATATTACGATGCCTCGAAACATGGTTTTGGGTGTGTATTGATGCAACGAAAGAAAGTCATTGCTTATGCCTCCCGACAACTCAAAATTCATGAACGAAACTACACGACGCATGATCTTGAACTCGGAGCCGTTGTCTTTGCACTTAAAATGTGGAGACACTATCTTTATGGAACCAAGAGTACTATCTTTACCGACCACAAAAGTCTCCAACACATTTTCGATCAAAAGCAACTAAACATGAGACAACGACGGTGGATTGAAACTTTGAACGATTACGATTGCGAGCTTCGTTACCATCCCGGGAAGGCAAACGTAGTAGCCGATGCCTTAAGTCGAAAAGAAAGAGCGGTGCCTCTTCGTGTCCGAGCTTTAAACATCACCATTCACAGCAACCTCAATAGTCAAATTCGTGTAGCCCAAGATGAGGCCCTCAAGGATGAAAACCTTTCACACGAGCTCTTGAACATTCTCGTCTCTCGATTCGAAATTAGGGAGACCAGACTCCGATATTACGATGGAAGGATTTGGGTGCCTAGTTATGGGGACCTACGAAGCCTTATTTTAGATGAAGCCCATAAGTCACGATACTCGATTCACCCCGGTGCCAATAAGATGTACCACGACCTTAAACAACTATATTGGTGGCCGAACATCAAAAGGGACGTAGCTACTTATGTTTCCAAGTGTTTGACATGTTCCAAAGTCAAAGCCGAACACCAAAGACCGTCCGGACTACTTCAACAACCCGAGATCCCGCAATGGAAGTGGGAAAGAATAACGATGGATTTTATCACCAAACTACCAAAAACGACGGGCGGTTATGATACCATTTGGGTTATTGTTGACCGTCTCACCAAATCCGCACACTTCCTTGCCATGAAAGAAACGGAAAAAATGGAGAAACTTGCACAACTTTACATTAAGGAGATCGTAGCCCGACACGGTGTACCTTTATCGATTATCTCCGACCGAGATGGCCGTTTCATTTCTAGATTTTGGCGTACATTGCAAGAAGCGTTGGGAACGCGTTTAGACATGAGCACCGCATATCATCCTCAAACTGATGGACAAAGCGAACGTACAATTCAAACCTTGGAAGACATGTTACGAGCTTGCGTGGTTGATTTCGGAAAAGCTTGGGACAAGCACTTACCTCTCGCCGAGTTCTCTTATAACAATAGTTATCACGCGAGTATTAAAGCCGCACCTTTTGAAGCGCTATATGGCCGCAAATGTCGTTCACCTCTTTGTTGGGCCGAGGTAGGCGACGTGCAAATCACCGGACCCGAACTCATTCACGAAACCACCGAGAAAATCGTTCAAATCCGAGATAGGCTTAGGACGGCCCGAAGTCGTCAAAAGAGCTATACCGAAAAACGACGCAACGATCTTGAATTTCAAGTCGGTGACCAAGTAATGTTAAAAGTCGCACCTTGGAAGGGTGTAATCCGTTTTGGGAAACGCGGGAAACTAAATCCGCGGTATATTGGTCCTTTCGAAATCTTGGAGCGTATTGGAACCGTTGCTTATCGTTTAGATCTTCCGCCTCAACTGAGTTCCGTTCATCCTACCTTCCATGTATCTAACTTGAAAAAGTGTCTTGCCGAACCTGATATCGTCATCCCTCTCGAGGAACTTACTATTGATGACAAACTTCATTTTGTGGAGGAACCGGTTGAAATTGTGGACACCTCCGTCAAGACATTGAAACAAAGCCGAATCCCGATTGTTAAAGTCCGTTGGAACGCCAAAAGGGGACCCGAGTTTACTTGGGAAAGACAAGATCAAATGCAAAGGAAGTATCCTCATCTATTCGTGAATTCAGAAACGCAAGATCTCGAGGAAGAAACAACGACTACTACGCCTACTTAAATTTCGGGACGAAATTTCTTTTAAGGAGTAGGTAATGTAACATCCCGCCTTTTTCCATTTACTTCTCCGTTATACTAATTTAAACTCCGTTATATGTTTATAACATCTCCCGTTAATACGTTTTTTAAAATATTCCGTTTAGGTATTTTCCGCACCCGACTACAAACTCGAGGGACTAAAATTGACACGGGGCAAACTAGTTGACTAGGTCAACTAGTCCACCCCAATCACCACCATTCAACCATCTCCCTCTCTCTCTCTTTCTCTCTAGCAAGAACACACACACATTTACCAAATTCATTCAATCATCATCTAAATTCGACCTAGGAGGCTTACAACAAAATAAATTACATATTCGTGATCCTCTCTTCATCCTCTTCATTTTGGTACCAACTTCATCTCGTTTGGGTAACATTTCTAAAACTCTAGATTTCTCTAAATTCGTGTTTTTGACTTGAAATGGTGTTAGTTAGTGTCTATGGCTCATTGTGATGTCGTGTATGTAATTTGAATGCTCGATCTCGTTGTTTTAGTATAACTAGCATGAACTTGAATTTTGGTGTGTTGTTCTTGAATTTTGGATGATCATATGTTGTTAGATGTTAAAAGTTCATGTTCTAATTGTGTTCCTAGTATCACTAGCTTCAATTTGATGTGTAGGTTGCTTGAGAAAACTCCATAAACTTGATTAGTGATTTTTGGTGAATTTGGGTTAGGGTTTGATAAGCTTGAAATGAATAGATGATACATTGAATGCCATGAATTATTGTTAGTAAGTAGTTAATTGTATTGTATGCTCGATTACCTACAAAACGGCGTGTTGTATGTATGCATTAAATGCCCGAATCATAAATGTGCACTTATCAAATTCGAGTATTAAATGTGTGCATTAATTGATCATTTATTTTGGAAAGCCGATTGTTACAAATAATGTTTTTGGTTGGTGAAATATATTTAGTTGTGTTCTTTGTCAAATTTCCTTTCCAACGATATAAGGTGCGAGTTCTAAGAGTTAGCGGTTTGTAATTTATGCTTGAAAGAGTTTTGATTTGGGACTTGAACAATTGAGACTGACCAGGTACCAGCGCACGGCCAATGCCGCGGCGCGGCCAGCTTATGTCGCGGCGCGACATAAGCCGTGGTCAGGTTCTGACCTCCATGTCCAAAATACGAAAAATGTTTGGCATACTACGGACCTCCGATTCACATGAAACTTGTTCTAACATGCTCATATATGATTAAAAACCTCAGAAAAATAGTTCGGGACCCGACCCGAACATGTTGACTTTTTCGTTGACTTTGACCCGACCAAGTTGACTTTTAATCAAACTTAACCAAATATTTGTGCAATCGTTCTAACATGTTTTTATACTTGTACCTTGCATGAAACATGACAATTTGATTCACATGCTATTATGATCGAGTCTTAACGAGCCATAGGACTAATTGAACATCTTTGACCTATCGTGTTTACCGTTATTGATACAACCTATTGTTTAGGTCAAGACTAGCATTGTTCTTTGCACACGTTTACTTGTTGAAGTACTTTACTACTCGTGCACTCAAGGTGAGATCATAGTCCCACTTTTACTCTTTTTGAACTTACATTTGGGATGAGAAAACATAAACATTTCTTTACTAAGTGAACACAAGTACAGGAAAACAAACATTCTACATACGAGTTTAGAACAAAATCCTCAATTTGATTATCATTAGTTACACTTGCCGGGTGTAAGCGAGAACTTATGTTGTTTGGATTCATATGGGTTTGACAAACCCTCATTCAAACGGTTCGCTACCGTTTACGAATGAAATATATTTTCGAGAAACAGTGTATGTTCTAGCACTAACTGTAGCGACCCGGAAATTTCCGACCAAATTTAAACCTTAAACTCTATATGTTTCCGACACGATAAGTAAAAACCTTAATTTTAAGTCTAGAAAGTGTGAAATTTATATTGGATGATTAGTTACCCTTTGACCAAGCCTGACGATTCACGAACCATAAGGTTGCAAATACATATATATATAAAAGATATCTATTAATAACTAATATATTGTAGTATTTATAAAATTTATGAATGAAAAATATTCAATATATAATATTATATAATACATATTAGGAGGTAATTTATAAACTGTAATATTAACATATTAAATTTAAATTATAATAAAAATATAGTCAACACATTATTTTTAGTATTATTGTTATTAGTAAAAATTATAGTTTAATTGTTTTTATGATTACTAATTTGATTACTAAAATTATCAATTAATTAAAATTGTTATTATCATTAGTATTAGTATTAGTATTAAGGCTTGATATATATATCGCTAACATTAATATTATTATTATTGATATTAGTATCAATATTAAAATTAATATTAATACCTATATTATTGGTATTATTATTTCAACTATAAAAAAATACAGATACGAAATTTGATATATGTAATTTATTATATACTAATTTCATTATCATTTTTGTTATTATTAATAATATCATAATAACATTATTATTATTATTTTTTATTACTTTTTATATTATTATTATTAATATAAATATTATTATTTCCATTAGTATTATTATTCGTATTTTTATTATTAATATATAATAGTATTAATATAGTTAATATAATTAATATAATTATCAAATATTAATACGGTTTAAAAAAAAAAAAACAAATGAAGTAAAAGACATAAATTACGCGAAGATAGCTGTATATCATTATCAGATTTATTTTTTTCCTTCAATCCTATTTTGCTCGTGTCTCATCCTGTCATCTTCCATCAAATAGTTTCGATTAATTATTTATTGCTGTATAAAACCTCAAATTTCGCTATATATAATTATCCTTACGTTTTTTTTAAAAAAAATAAACAGACAGGAGCATATATGCTATTTCGTTCAAGACACTTTTAAACCATAACCTGAATCTGAAGCGATTTTCACAAATTAGATATACAGAAGTGTTAGAAATTACCTAATTATACTACCTGTATGTTTTCAAATCTCAAATCTTTCTTATGATTTCGATTTAGCAAGTCAGAGTTTTGTTTTCACAAGTCAATCGATTGATCTATTAACAAATTCGAGTTATCTGTTGTAAATCGAGTCTAATAAAGGATTTTAGAAGTTTCAATGAGTCATTTACTACACAATTCGTGTTATGGTCTTTGTCTGAAACGATCACGAAATCGAAAACTTTTTTTTTTTAAAAAAAAAGACAGATATAGCGTAGCAGCAACAGCAAAGTTGTAATTTTTTTTATTTTTTTTTCTCCTTTTGTTAATCTAATTAGTCACAAGAAAAATCGTTTATGTTTCATTTACAATTCCTAAATCAAACGAAAATTCGCTGATTGTTGAACCCTGGTCGATTAGTAACTGATGAAGATGAAGAGGAAACTTTAAAACATAATACGGGTTTTAAACAAATAAAAAGGATATATTATCAGAAAAACAGGTTGGACTGGATGGTTTAGGAGGGGTGGTGTGGTAGCTAGAGGTCTCGGGTTCGAGTCCCGGTGTGTGCAACTTATTAATTTTTTTTGGAGTCTTGAAGGTAGCCTTCCTACTACTATTATTATTATTATTATTATTATTATTATTATTATTATTATTATTATTATTATTATTATTATTATTATTATTATTATTATTATTATTATTATTATTATTATTATTATTATTATCATTATCATTATTAATATTATTTTCACTAGTAATATCATTAAGGAGTCTTATTATTAATATTATCTTTAATAATAAAAAGATTGATATTATTATTATTGTTATCAGTAAGTATTATGTTTTAAGGGTATTATTTTCATCATCAATATTATTTTTAACAAAAATTATTAACTTTAGTATTTTTATTAGTAACAATAGGTATTATCATTTTTACCTTTATAACTAAATATCTTTGTATTATTATAAATGCTATATTTAACAAACAAACGATATATTTAATACATATAACATAGTAAAATTAATACTTTCATATACAAAGTGAATATATGAAACATACATATATTATTAATATAAAAGGTATATAACTAATAGATTTACATATTTATTGTTCGATTACAACTATGTAAATTAATAAATATACAAATGATATAGGTTCGTGAATCCAAGGCCAACCTTATACTTGATCAATGATGTTATATGTATTTTTACTACTAAATACATTAGGTGAGTATATAGTCCCTTTTAAACTCTAAATAT
Organism: Rutidosis leptorrhynchoides; assembly: GCF_046630445.1. Taxonomy (NCBI): domain Eukaryota; kingdom Viridiplantae; phylum Streptophyta; class Magnoliopsida; order Asterales; family Asteraceae; genus Rutidosis; species Rutidosis leptorrhynchoides. The sequence goes on along the minus strand of NC_092337.1, from coordinate 162,241,361 downwards.
TTTTGGGCTGAGAATACATGCGCTATATTTTTATAAATGTTTTACGTTATGGACACAAGTGACTAAAATTACGTTCTACATGGGTTTGAATCAAAAATCCCCTAGCTTGGTAACTTTAACTATTGGTTTATGAACTGGCAGGCGCGAATCCTAAAGATAGATCTATCGGGTTTTACACCCCCACCCAGATGTTGTTCTAGTCACTACTAAACTAGAAGAACGGGTGTTTAGTACTTCGAGGTTAACGGAACGCACTTGATTCGGTGCACATATTATTATAACTCAGGGGTACACACTCTTGTTAAGGCTAGTTACCGGGTGCCCACTGCTTGGAATGCTTTTCATACACTTGCGAGTGTATTATGTTTATAAACTTAAAATCTTGTGGTCCATAGTCATAACGCTGCTAGCATCAAACCTATATATCTCACCAACTTTATGTTGACATTTTAAAGCATGTTATTCTCAGGTACGAATTAAGTCTTCCGCTGTGCATTTGCTCATGTTAAAGTTATTATTTGAAGTCGATCATCGCAATGGGACCAACTGTTGAAGACTACGTCCGGAAGGATTAGGACCGGTCGTCAAAGTTGGTATCAGAGCGTTGGTCTTAGTGAACCAGGCCTTGCATTAGTGTGTCTGACTAGTAGTTGTTAGGATACAGTAGTGAGTCTGGACTTCGACCGTGTCTGCCTGTCAAAAAGTTTTGCTTATCATTCTAGTCGGAAATCATCTGCTTATCATCCCTAGGGAATTTCCTGCTCATCATTCATAAGTCTAGACACGTCTTACTGCATTTAGTGCATCGATAGTGTATAGACAAGATTCATATCTTAGCATATCTGTAGACTTGCCTGATATATGCCGTAAACTCCTCTGTAGTCTACGAAATACATATAGATATTCTATATAGTTATAATATCATCCGATATTCAAAAATCATTTCACGTCGAAGATCTCTTCCATCCACCAAATTGCCCTTTTCAACCTGAAGCGCTTACTGGCGAACCTGTTCGAGAAACCATTTTCTCTCCCCTTTTTCCGAGTATCCCATCACGATTACATACTATCCCATAGTTCGAATCTTATTCATTCACTCGCTTCAACCGTCAATCATTCCGTAGTACTAGAAGAAGTTAACGAACTACGCGCTCATGTGACGACTTTGGAGAACCTGGTGCGAAGGTTACGAACACCAGCAGCAGCACCAACAGCATAATCAGTACCACCATCATCGACGTCGACAGTACCCTTATCATCTCTAAACCATAACCGCGCCGTAACTCTCAATATCACAATCTGTACCTCGAATATCAACATTACACGCCTCAATATCACCATCTGTACTTCGAGTATGAACTTCGTTCTACACATCGATCTACATCGGCTATCTTCGCTTTACGTATCATTCTACCTCATTTTTCCTCGTTCGACATGGTGAATATGTAATTTCTAAAGTTTTAGAGATTATGTAATCTAGTATTAACGGTAAATCAGATGAGTTTTTGACTCATTAAATCCATGATTACATCCGATGAAAATATATATGCAAGTATATTTTCATAAAGATTGTAATTAAAAATTCTTTTGTACAAACTGTTAATGATGAAAATATTTTAACGGGTGGGTAGTACCCGAGGAATATTTAGAATTCACATTAATAAGTTACACTGTACATTCTTCGAATCTGATTCAACGATCATTTACTATCCTACTTACAACTACCGATATACGTATCCGTTCACCACAGAATAACCATTTCTATTCAAATTTCATATTTGGATTTTGACCTGTCAACATCCAACAAGTGGCATAACGAAGAAAACATTGGACAAAAATAAAAAGTGTTAGAAACAAACGAATTAATTAATTGGAATTGTGATAGGATTTCACGCTAACTGTTCCGGCTAACTGTTCCCAGCTAACTGATTAACATTTAATTTATCGCAATTTATATTCTCGCAATTTTATTTATCGTCATTTAATTTCTGTTATTTACTTTTACGCACTTTAAATAACGGGACACGTATGCAAGGTTTCGACTTATCATATCGACCCATCTATATATATATTTCGGAACAACCGTAGACACTCTATATGTGAAGGTGGGAGTTGGCTATACAGGGTCGGAGTTGATTCCAAAATATATATATACTTTGAGTTGTGATCGACACCGAGACCGGTACACGGGTCACGATACGTATTATTTAATTCGAATATTATATATTAAATTAAATATGAATCATTGAACCATCGGACTATTGGACTGCTAACTTTGGACAATTAAAATGAATTAAATTAAAATATTGATTATAACATATGAAACTAAATAATTCTTCAAGCTTGCCACTTGATTTCCTCTTAAACCTCATTTGTACCTCGACAATTACAATTCGCGTTCAAATCTTTCATGATTCTTGAAAACACCTCGATCGAAAAGTTGAACTAGCCGCACCCCGTCTATGGAAGAAAAATTCATGCATACAGTTAGGCACCTGAAAAACTTTCAAAACCGAAGTTATAGTTAAAACGTATCCGCATCGAATTCCTTATCATTCTTTAGCAAAAACAACCATACAATTCCTTTTCAAGAAGCTAATTTTGTCACAGCTCCACTTCGACTTCTCAGTGAGACTACTCTTATTATAACCTCGATATTTATACATTGTCCTTTCGCCGTCGTTACCGGAGAACCTTTTATATTCCACAACATCCTCAGCAGGTGTACCTGCAACTCGTCGTCTCTTTGGCGGAACCCGTGATCAGTATTTTGAAAATCTCGCAGAACTTCTCCAGTTAAACCAATAACGTCTATCCCTAAGAATTTCATACTCCAAATATGAAGTTCTGAAAAACAGTTTGAACTACAGATAGTTCTCGAAATGCTGATGAAGCAGCAAAAACCGTAAATGACTTTAACAGTCAAAAGTTTGATGATAAAGTATAGTGTGTTGGAAAAGCTCAGAAAAATAGAAGGGGTTGGAATTGGATAATGAATGGAGCAAAGTATGAAAGAGGTTGTGGATAAATCACAAGAACTGAACCTGTTTTCAAAGAATCCAAACGATTCAGTGCCTGCTGAAACCGTTAGTAAGAACCCTAATCCTTATTCTAAACCTTTCCAGATGATATTCATCATCATCTTATCTTAGACATTATAAGATATCTTCATATCTTCCGTTATACATATTCTCCATATTTCTGGAGATATTTTCACAACTATTCTTATCTTGGATCATTTATCTCTCCGTAACATGTGCGTTACAACATAAAAGAAACTGTGTTAGTTTCTAAGTTCTAAAACCTTCGAGTCTAAAATAGGAATGTTCTGAAGCAGTGTTGGGAAATGATGCATGAATTAGTATAATATAATGAAACTTGATCAACTTCATTATATTACAGTAAGTCATGTTGAGTTTCTAATGGAATGTGATGATTCACAGTACCGTCATCATGTGCCATGTTACACGGCTCTTACATTCTATCCAATCTCCAAACATATTAAGAACATATCGTCTTGATAGTTCTATCTTTCCAAGATATTCTGGTAATGTGACAAATCAAAATTTTGTCATTACCATTTCTTTCTAATAAAATTAACTATGCTCTTTCCAAATTTCATATATACAAATTCCGGATCATTACTCGCTTGACTCGAAATCGGGAAGAGAAAACGAAAGCATGCAGCTCTGAAAAATAAGGAAGGAAATAAAAACCAACAATCACCCAGGAATTTTAAACTGTATATATCGATGCAGATAGCGATATAAAGACACGGGAGAACTAGAAACACTATAAACTCAAGAATATAGTAGAAGTAAATAGATTCTTCCGGTGGTAGATGAAAGAGAAGAAAAACAGATATGAAGGTTAGAAGTATATTAAGAATCAGAATGGGATGAAGCATTTTGAAGAATACTTTAAAATATGAATCAAGGGAGAGAATAGAAGGTGTGAGTTGTAAGGAAACGAAAGGGGTGGATTTATAGTGAAATATCCGACAGAGAAATCAAAACAGATTGCCACGTTAAATCAAAGAAGATTCTGATCCCTAAAGAGCCAAATCTTGTTACATAAGATTTTCTTTAAATCCCTTAAATTCTGGAAATAAATCCTAATCACGTCATCGGTTAAAACAATTCCATATTCACTCATTTCATTCTTTTGTGATAGCTTCACTCGTGCGCCTTACATAATCGAATCATTTTATCTAAATCTCTCAATAATGATAAAACTTCATTATTACCTCATATTCGTCATGAAAACATTTCTATTATTATTTATGACAACCTCTACCAAATTTCGGGGACGAAATTTCTCTAACGGGTGGGTACTGTAACGACCCGGAAATTTCCGACCAAATTTAAACCTTAAACTCTATATGTTTCCGACACGATAAGCAAAAACCTTAATTTTAAGTCTAGAAAGTGTGAAATTTATATTGGATGATTAGTTACCCTTTGACCAAGCCTGACGATTCACGAACCATAAGGTTGCAAATACATATATATATAAAAGATATCTATTAATAACTAATATATTGTAGTATTTATAAAATTTATGAATGAAAAATATTCAATATATAATATTATATAATACATATTAGGAGGTAATTTATAAACTGTAATATTAACATATTAAATTTAAATTATAATAAAAATATAGTCAACACATTATTTTTAGTATTATTGTTATTAGTAAAAATTATAGTTTAATTGTTTTTATGATTACTAATTTGATTACTAAAATTATCAATTAATTAAAATTGTTATTATCATTAGTATTAGTATTAGTATTAAGGCTTGATATATATATCGCTAACATTAATATTATTATTATTGATATTAGTATCAATATTAAAATTAATATTAATACCTATATTATTGGTATTATTATTTCAACTATAAAAAAATACAGATACGAAATTTGATATATGTAATTTATTATATACTAATTTCATTATCATTTTTGTTATTATTAATAATATCATAATAACATTATTATTATTTTTTTATTACTTTTTATATTATTATTATTAATATAAATATTATTATTTCCATTAGTATTATTATTCGTATTTTTATTATTAATATATAATAGTATTAATATAGTTAATATAATTAATATAATTATCAAATATTAATACGGTTTTAAAAAAAAAAAAAAAACAAATGAAGTAAAAGACATAAATTACGCGAAGATAGCTGTATATCATTATCAGATTTATTTTTTTCCTTCAATCCTATTTTGCTCGTGTCTCATCCTGTCATCTTCCATCAAATAGTTTCGATTAATTATTTATTGCTGTATAAAACCTCAAATTTCGCTATATATAATTATCCTTACGTTTTTTTTAAAAAAAATAAACAGACAGGAGCATATATGCTATTTCGTTCAAGACACTTTTAAACCATAACCTGAATCTGAAGCGATTTTCACAAATTAGATATACAGAAGTGTTAGAAATTACCTAATTATACTACCTGTATGTTTTCAAATCTCAAATCTTTCTTATGATTTCGATTTAGCAAGTCAGAGTTTTGTTTTCACAAGTCAATCGATTGATCTATTAACAAATTCGAGTTATCTGTTGTAAATCGAGTCTAATAAAGGATTTTAGAAGTTTCAATGAGTCATTTACTACACAATTCGTGTTATGGTCTTTGTCTGAAACGATCACGAAATCGAAAACTTTTTTTTTTTAAAAAAAAGACAGATATAGCGTAGCAGCAACAGCAAAGTTGTAATTTTTTTTTTCTCCTTTTGTTAATCTAATTAGTCACAAGAAAAATCGTTTATGTTTCATTTACAATTCCTAAATCAAACGAAAATTCGCTGATTGTTGAACCCTGGTCGATTAGTAACTGATGAAGATGAAGAGGAAACTTTAAAACATAATACGGGTTTTAAACAAATAAAAAGGATATATTATCAGAAAAACAGGTTGGACTGGATGGTTTAGGAGGGGTGGTGTGGTAACTAGAGGTCTCGGGTTCGAGTCCCGGTGTGTGCAACTTATTAATTTTTTTTGGAGTCTTGAAGGTAGCCTTCCTACTACTACTATTATTATTATTATTATTATTATTATTATTATTATTATTATTATTATTATTATTATTATTATTATTATTATTATTATTATTATTATTATTATTATTATTATTATTATCATTATCATTATCATTATTAATATTATTTTCACTAGTAATATCATTAAGGAGTCTTATTATTAATATTATCTTTAATAATAAAAAGATTGATATTATTATTATTGTTATCAGTAAGTATTATGTTTTAAGGGTATTATTTTCATCATCAATATTATTTTTAACAAAAATTATTAACTTTAGTATTTTTATTAGTAACAATAGGTATTATCATTTTTACCTTTATAACTAAATATCTTTGTATTATTATAAATGCTATATTTAACAAACAAACGATATATTTAATACATATAACATAATAAAATTAATACTTTCATATACAAAGTGAATATATGAAACATACATATATTATTAATATAAAAGGTATATAACTAATAGATTTACATATTTATTGTTCGATTACAACTATGTAAATTAATAAATATACAAATGATATAGGTTCGTGAATCCAAGGCCAACCTTATACTTGATCAATGATGTTATATGTATTTTTACTACAAAATACATTAGGTGAGTATATAGTCCCTTTTAAACTCTAAATATTTTTGGGCTGAGAATACATGCGCTATATTTTTATAAATGTTTTACGTTATGGACACAAGTGACTAAAATTACGTTCTACATGGGTTTGAATCAAAAATCCCCTAGCTTGGTAACTTTAACTATTGGTTTATGAACTGGCAGGCGCGAATCCTAAAGATAGATCTATCGGGTTTTACACCCCCACCCAGATGTTGTTCTAGTCACTACTAAACTAGAAGAACGGGTGTTTAGTACTTCGAGGTTAACGGAACGCACTTGATTCGGTGCACATATTATTATAACTCAGGGGTACACACTCTTGTTAAGGCTAGTTACCGGGTGCCCACTACTTGGAATGCTTTTCATACACTTGCGAGTGTATTATGTTTATAAACTTAAAATCTTGTGGTCCATAGTCATAACGCTGCTAGCATCAAACCTATATATCTCACCAACTTTATGTTGACATTTTAAAGCATGTTATTCTCAGGTACGAATTAAGCTTTCCGCTGTGCATTTGCTCATGTTAAAGTTATTATTTGAAGTCGATCATCGCAATGGGACCAACTGTTGAAGACTACGTCCGGAAGGATTAGGACCGGTCATCAAACTAAGTGATGGGGTTCTATGGAAGGAATGTTAAGCATTGATAATTGGGTGCTCGTGAAACAAACTTTTGGAATGTATTACTATTATTTCATTGATGCAAATCTTGTGGTTCACTTGTACTTACTTACTTAAACCTATGATTTCACCAACGTTTTCGTTGACAGATTTCTATGTTTTCTCAGGTCCTTGAACGATACATGATACATGCTTCCGCTCATTATTTTGATACTTGCATTGGATGTCGAGTATATATGCATACACAGAGCGTCTTTTGGCTACTTTTAAATTGTGTCGCATAAGTTTCATTTGTACTTATAACTTTGTAACGTAACTTGTGGTGGAACTATTCTCGTAAACTTTGAACAATCTTTACATTTGAAATGAATGCGACATATCTTTTGGTCAAACGTTGTTTTAAAGACTTATGACCACGTAACGGGACCTAAGTAGACGGCGCCGTCAATGACAATTTTGTCGGGTCGCTACAATCATCCTCAAAAGTATTATCTTCTTAATATACAATTCTTATGAACTAACCTGTGCGACTGGAATAATCACTTCGCACACTTTACGGTTTCAGGTAACATCTCAGAACATAAACCATAACACCGTCCCTGAGGCATCAGTTCCGGCTAACCTGAACGATGGTGGATTATGTCTAACTACCCTTTCTGAGATCATCTTCTCGTATTAGGGTCACTCACGGTACTCCTGACTGGAGAATTAAAATCAAAGATCCCTTAAATCCTCCTTATTTGTTGATCTTGCATAGACCGAACCCCTTGGACTATTTTATGCTTGATCACTACCCATTAAGAAGACTGAAGATGGAGAGATTAGCTGAATTGTAATCGAAGGAGATCGTGTGTAGACATGGAGTTCTTGTATCCATTATCTCTGACCAAGACAGTCGATTTACATTGAGGTTTTGGTATTGTTACAAGAGCTTTAGGGACTCAACTGGATATGAGTAATGCGTATGTTAGGACCCTAGAATGAGTCAATCATCCCAAGAGATCCTTTAGATGAGGTCTATATAAAGGATCTAGGAAATTCATAGAAACTAACAATAGCCAATGTTATGTAATGAGATCAAGGAAGCCGTGGAATAGAAATTCTCATTTTCTCTCTACTTCCTTGTTACATTGTGGCTATTCGTTCCATTTATCGTGTTCATCTTGATCTTAGGATCCAACATGTGGTATCAAAGTGGGATCTTCAACGAAACGAAGATGATCTTTATGAATATCGATGAATGTTCATATCCAAAACCAATACACCTTCAAACCTTCAACATGAAGATATTCATATCTTCAAACCTTCATCATGAAGATCTTCATATCCTCATGAAGATCTTCATAACTTCAACCAAAAATTTCCGAAAACACAAAATTATTTCAGAAATTTAACCGAATCTCACCAAAACATAAACACATCCGAATGAGATTCAACCGAAACCGAATCTCATTCTCGAATATCGAATTCAAATTTAAACCGACACTTATTCAACATCAAACAACTCACAACAACTTCAAATCATTACACTGATTATTATAACATTTCATTTCTCAGATTAAACTTCATCAAATTCATAAATACAAAATCAATAACAACAGCTACGGTACGATGTTATTCTTCATCATCAAGCTCGATTCTTCATATCTTCAAATGATGATCTTCAACACAAAGAAACTGATATGGCCGAAATGAACAGTTTTGTTTATGTGGTGTCGTTAGGCCGCAAGGCATCAGAATCAACCACCAACAAGGGGTAATGGTTTTAAATTTATATTTAGCGGGGCCTAAATCTTACTACTTCTTATTATGAGTAAGGGAAGTATGACCTAGAGTCGTATTTTTGAGATATCAGTAGAATCGAACCTATATCTAAAACTTAAGATTATTCTAAGGTGCAGAAGTAGTGGTTTATTACCGAATTTTGGGTTTTCTAATTTATAAGATAAAGTAAAGTAAATATGATAAAATTTGTAATTCAGACAAGGCTAAAACAAGTGCATGCTATGACTTCGTCAGTTACTTTTGCCTAGTTTATGGAATGCTGGCTCATGGATAGGCAGCGACCTTGTATTCATTACACTAGTCCTAAATGCCCCTGTCATAAGGCATGTCGCTGGGTAATGCGATAGGCTTGAAGATTCTGAATAGACAGCAGCATCCCTTAACCCCCGACGCCCGTGCAGTCTGACTACAGGCATACATGTTCAGACGGCTCATCCAATTGAGTGACTCGGTTGGGTGACGTATTAACATTCCACAATGGTTTAAACTTTCTTAAGCATAATGGGATACATGGTTTTCCATATCCGATAGACGTGATGTACCTCGATGCTTTCGTTAATTATTAGTTTTAAAAGATAGTTAGGCCCTTAAAAAGAGTTCAACCATAAAGAACACCATGGCCAAGTCTACTGACTTCCATGAACACGTTCGGTTATCCTAAAGGTCCAATCCTTTATGTGTTCGAACAAACAGTTCATTTATTAACCAAGAATCCCTCAAGCGGGGTGCAATGCTTGAGACCACGTTATGATGAAGTGTACTAGTCAGCACTAACCGTGTTCCATAGCCTTACTTAGCAGAGGTACAGCTTACAACAACCGTTGTGCTTCAGCGTGTCGTACGAAGTTTATATGCTTGGTGACTACACTAGCATGGTCTAGGACTGACAATGTACTAGGGGTCTAGTTAGATGTTTCACTACGAAAGAGTCCTCAGTTGGAGTCCAAGGCATGGTGGACTTACTACAACCGGTGTGCCTCATTCAAACTCACGTTGTATCCGATAGACTTCTCTTACCAAGGGGTGACACGGATAGTGTACTCTGAATCGGGGTTCACGACTTCCCAATAACAGAGCCAATAACTACGTTCTATTAGTTGGAAAAGCGATTGAGTTCAAAGCATAATCGGAAAGCATTTTGATAACATACACAAGCCATAATATAATTTTGGCATTATAACTGACTACATCATAACATACACTAGAGATAACTACTCGTTAATCATGGCAATAGTATCACAAAGCATAATAATGAAAGACATTATATAAAGACAAAGGATAGAGGTAGCAGTAGATTAAAGGAGTTCTGAATACAAAAGTGACAACTTCAAACTCCAGACCGCTCCTAATACAATCTTCGGCGTTCTTCTCCGGGTACTAGGTTTCCCGCACGGAGTCGAAGACCTTGAGAGTATGACTAATATTGTACAAGAGAGAGAAAGAAGTGAATTGAAGTGTGTCTTGGAATGAATGACAAACACCCTTTAAATAAACTTGAAATTTGTCTGCAAACGCCTGGCAGGCCGTTTGCAGGGGCCATTTGCCAGGCCAGGCCGTTTAACGTGCCCGTTTGATCTGGGCGTGTGGCAGGCCGTTTGCAAGCTAGACAGGCCATTTGGCAGCCCGTTTGGCAAGCTGTTTGGCTTTTCGATTTGCTGAATCGTAACTTGATTTCTTGTCTTTCACCGTTTTCGCTCTAGAATCTTTGTTTTAGCTCCGATTTACTTGATTCTTCTTGCAATGTCTTCGTAATCACTTGTTCTTCAATTTTAACCGACGAAGCGGGTATTTTGGTGATAAATTTTGGAACTTTATTGTTTTTGGGCCTTAATACCGGGGTGAAAATGTGACTTTTTAGCCGATATTAAATATCCCATGCTTAGACTTTGCTTGTCCTCAAGCAAACTTCATTTTTTTACTTTAAGAAATCTTTCCAGAATTCTTTTCTAATAGCCTAAGCGGTTTGCTTTTTATTATAAGAGCGAAAGATAAGGTGAGTCATCTATATTAGAATTTGAAACAATCTCTGCAAGCATGCGAGGAGGTTACATGACTTAGGCAAGCTTTCAAGGGTCACTCAAATCTCTCAGGTGTTTAGGGTTCCTGATAGATCTAAGAAATGAATTCGCTCATAGCCAGTCATGTTGCACCCATCGTCATAGGCTTGATAAAGACTCAAATCTGTGTTACTAATGTGAAAACGGTAGTAACCATAACTTCTAGGTAATTTTTCAAGAGAGGATTTTTAGAGTGGTGGTGAAGTTGTTTTAAGGGGTGAGAAAAAGGTGATATAGTCTCAACAGACTTTATTCGGAATTTTGAAAATTTAAGATAGATAGGAGTGCTGATATTTTCGAGAAGCACTTTTGAGGCATTCGTGGTCAAGTTCTTCTTCGGTGTTTTTCTTTATAAGTCCTGCTCCTTTTTTCAGAACTTTGAAAGTATAATTATTTATTTTATTTTTTTTGGAGATTTGATCTCGAGAAACTGTTTGCCGGTAAACTTTTTCAAGACCTTTGTAGTGATACTTGAGAAGTTTATAACATCGGGTTTTCGGAAGGAATCTCATTTTCTGGGTTTTTCGAGTGATAATATAGGTGATGTGGATGAGATGGTGTGGTAGAAGTAGCGGAGGTGCGATAGGGTTGTTTGAAAAATGGCTAGCTCTTTTGATTATAATTGAATCACATTTCATTACTTGGAAATGCAGATCTAGAGTAAGTTCTGATTCTGAGCATAGACATCGGCACTCTCAACGGAAAATAGTGAAGCATTAAAGATGAATGCTGGTCTTATTTGGGTACCTCGCCATAATTAATTTAGGTCGATAATGCCTAGTCATGCAATGCTCTTTTAGATATTCGGTTTGTCCTAACAAGATTTCTACATTACTTAAACCTTATTTTTATTTACAAACGTTTCAGGTTTTCAAAAATACTTTTTCGAAAAGGCTTTCTTTTGTTAAAAATTTGAAATTTTGGCTTAAGAACTTGAAATCTTTGTAATGGGTTATTTTAATGTAGCATAAAAAGATTATACCAACATCCCACACTTAGATGAACATTGTCCTCAATGTTCCTAGTGTATCCCACACTTAGGAGTTTTAGTTGAAGATTTGAGATTATTCATCTAGTGTTTATTTAAGTTGGAATCCCACACTTAGTGATAGGCTAGGACGCGGCATAATTTTAAAATCTGACCTAATAACGGGAAGAAAGGAGTACCCCCAGCAAACGTGGTTGTTTGTGAAGAAGCTGGTTGGCTTGGAAGTCTCGTCCCTTATTTATCGGCTCACTTGTCATTCTTTTATTCTTCTACTCTACTTTATTGCACGGGTTGCCTCCCGAGAAGCGCTTTTGTTTAAGGTCGTTGGCTCGGCCGTAATGATGCCTAAAAAGCAGACATTTCCCTCTGGTAGTTGTGATCTTGGTCTTCTCGAGAGAATATGAGTCTCGTTGGATAGATTCTGAGTAAGTGTCAGACCATCAGTGGTAACAGATCCGGTACTTCTCTTGAAGATCTTTTGAAAGAGAGATAATGCGAGGTTTTGGCTCGTGACATATCTTGAAGTATGATAAGAGATCCACTGCTCTGCTGATTGATCCATGAATGTCAATCATTGAGGCAGTGCTGGTGGTGATTACTTCTCTGATAGGATGTTCATTTTGGAGATCTTCAAATATTGTCAGAAATTGTATTTTCAGTATCTCAAAATCTTCTGATCGGTAGTCTCCACAGTAGGAGTCTGTAGCCTTGCACAGATTAATCAAAAGGCGAAGTTGAAAAGAAGTGAAAAGCAGCCCAGATCCAAGCATTAATGTCACCGTCTTTGATTATATCTCCCGACATCCGGCTTTGAATGTGAAACTAGGATCCGTGGATTCTTGGAAGATACGTGCTATCTGCTTCCTAACGTAGGTGGCAATGTTAACTTGGTCTGGTTCAAGATGAGAAAACGGATTGTGGCGTCTTACTTCTTCTGTGACCGCGTCTCGTAACTCTTTGATAATTGATGAAACATGACTAGGAACTTAGAAATCAACAGATTTAACTCACACAATGGCGGAATAAGTGAATCAAACCCTCTAGTGAATAGGTTAAGCTTTTTGGAATTAATTTAGTCAAACCACAACTAAAACAAGTGTGATTAGATCAACACCTAGAGCTATTATTCACCACCTGGGTGATTTGGTCTGAGAGAGAATCGGAGGAGCTCACCAGATCTGAGTATGTGTAACAAATGAGAGGCTTAACCTAAAATGAAGAACATAAGACTTTATCTACCCCTGCTGTTGACTCACCCATACGAGTCATCCATCACACGTACGAGTTGGCTTCATCAGCCGTACGGGTGATCACTCACTCGTGTCTTCTCATTTTGGTTGTAATTGTGACTTAGCTTAGCATCAACCGTTCGTATGAGCCTGTCAGCCGTAAGAGTGAGGCTTCACTCGTATGTCTGACTAAGTCTAACATAGTCAAACATCCAAATCTCGTTCCTGCAGTTCCTGTAACCACATACAAACATAGATAGGATAATAACGAGCGATCATAGTGGCCTGTAAACTGTTGTACCTGCAATGGACGTGGGTAGATGTCTAGGGACTTGCATAAAATGCATCAGCAACTCCCCCTAGGACCTAGAACATCTATTACAATTAAGTAAACGTCCATAAACCATTCAAGTTCATAAACACAAACAGTTTAGTAAAGTTATTACAGATCCAGATTCTCTCTCTCTCGCATAAACAAACATCAAAAACTAAAAACAAATGAGCAACACAGTATCCGACATGGATCAGCTGGCTTGAACTTGGTTTGAGCTTTGAGCATCACTGTTTCTGTTGAGGTATGTATAGTAGACATCGATCACACGTTGATATCTCATAGCTTCCTCTTTTCGATCATCTCTAAAAGTAATGTGATGGCGGTGAAGAGTCTCCACATCAAATCTTGATAAGTTCCTCAGCCACATGGGATCTAAAATCCTCACATTGTCGAACTGTATGCGTCCATCTTCCTTTTCAATCGAAGTCAAGATCACTGCTTCTTCCAACAACTCATCATAGAACCACCATCTGAAGTTCTTACAGATATCGTTGGGTAATGGCATCAAGGGAGATTGTTTCATATACTTAGCTGGACGGAACTTAACAACACGGATAGGTCCTCCCTTAGAATTTTTCTTTATTCGGGTGTATGGAAAACCTAGCGGCCGTTGATTTAAAGATGTCCCATTTCCCTGTCTTATACTCATATCTGAGTTTTCTTTGAAACCACCTGGAAAGGTCACAATCTTCAGCGTTCAATATCTTCAGCTTAGCAAGTTGCATGAACTCGAAGTACGGTAGAGTTTTGAAGTGACTAGGACGTGCCATGTAATCAACTCCACCTTCCCTCTTGATCGCAAAACAATTGATCTCCTTGAAATAGCCCCAACTCAAAATTTTACCCTTGGAGTACTTCTTGGTTCTTTTACCTTTCTCATAGAAACTGAAAAACTTCGGCTCAAGTTCTGGCATATCTACTTGATCAGGGTTAACAACGTTCTGTCTCCACCAACTTTGACGATCTTTGTCTTACTTAACGTTTCTGTTCACTTTAACCCTATCACGTACAAACCAATTCTTAATCTCATTCCATCCCTCTGCTTTAGCTTGCTCGGCTCGGAGTTTCTTCTTCTTCAGCTCAAACTCTTTTCTTTCTTTCTCAACGAGCAGTTTCTCATGTCGGATTTTCTTGTTCTTTTCAATTAAAACATCCACTTCTTTCACTTGTTCTTTGTACACCTTCCTCGCCTGTTCTAAATCATCTAATTTCTTTCTTTTCACATCACTACTCAAATTGAAAAAGTCACTTAATGTGTTGAGTGACGGATGCGAGTATGGCTCAAGCGAAGGCATAACAATCTCAACTTATTCTTCTTCTTCATCATCAGATTCTGTTACCAATTCATCCTCGGATTCAATAATCACATCCTCTTTCAAACTATCTTTACCAACAAAATCTTCACTCTTCTCATCTTCGAACAGATCAAAATCACTTAAGTTGATATTTTGGATTGATTCGGGAGGGATACTTGACAATGACTCTTCTTGTGGAGCCTTGTTTTCAGCTTCAGCTATCTCTGCATTCTCTGTATCGTTTTTACTATCGTATGCCAGAGCAGCAAGCTGTTCCATCGGAAACTCACTTGGTGGAACGTCCCCCTTTTCTGCATCATTAAAAACATTTGAATAATATTCAGCAGTAAAGATCCCACCATATTCATTAAAACTTCGAATAGGTATCACTAACGGTATATCAAAAGAGGGTCCTCCAGTTCCAGCATCGTCTTCATCGTCTTTCTCATCGTCATTTCCCAAATCAGAAGAAAATTCTTCTCCTCTATCCTTAATCAACTTTGTTTTACCAGAGGTAAGTTGTTCGATTCTTTCATTCAACTTCTTCAATTTCTCCTTGTTCTCACTCTTAATCGCCAAAAACTTGTTCTTCAACTTATCTGTCCTACTCTTCTGTAAGTCCAACCTATCAGATAACCTCTTGTTCTCTTCCACCAACGATTCAATCTTAGCATTACTGATCTTCTTCTCCTCAGTAGCTTGATTCTCAAGATTGGTTATTTTCGTGACCAAAGACATCAATCAATTTTGCTGAGTCTTATATTCATCTGACGTGACCTGAGGTGTTGTTGAGGCAGGTTTCGGTGAGGTAACAGCAGCCCTTGCATCCTTCATGAAACCGGATGGCTTTCTCTGAGCTTGTTGTTTTGAACCTCCTTGTGATGATCTCTGAGGTGACTCATAAACATACTTCGTTCTTTTCTCCTTCTTCTTGAGTTGTTCTGAGGTCATAGGATCCTTTCCTTTCCTTTTCCTCTGAATCAAGCTGACATCCTCCTCTGTCGCTTCATCATCACCCTCGATAATCTCATCATCAACATTATGTGATGACCCGAGAATTTCCGACCAAATTTAAACTAAATCTTCATATGTTTTCCGAACACGATAAGCAAAGTTTACTAAACCGAGTCTCAAATATTTTTGAACTGTTTCATATATTCATTTGACCCTTGACTATTACCGACGATTCACGAACGATTATTTATAAATAAATGTGTACATACATACATACATACATACATACATACATACATACATACATACATACATACATACATACATACATACATACATACATACATACATACATATATATGTGTATATACAATAGTATAAAATAATAATATGACAACTAATCAGTAGAATTGAACATGTAAAATAATATATAATATAAAAAGATTGTTAAAAAAATATAAATAAATCTATAGATATGATTCTTATATACAAATAGTATTATATGTATATTATAATATATATAAAATTTATAAATAATAATTAATCAATAAACGTTGTTATGTTATAGGTAATTTTAGGATAAAGTATAAATGTTATATTAATGATATGATCATTACTATATGTATTATTATTAATAGTAACATTAGTAATTGTATTATTAATAATATTATACCTAATATAAACTTTATAGATATGACTTATATAAGTGACGATATTATTAGTACTATTATTATCCTTAACGAATAAGATCATTATTATCATCGATATTAATATTACTAATAATTAAAATTATTAAAATTTTCACTAATGTTATTCTTAATACTATGAAAATTAAGATTTTTAATAACTTTTCTAGAGTATGATTCGATATTATTATAATTTACAAATATATCATTTTTATTAAATGTCAATAATATTGATTTCACTTTTAGTATTATTGTGATTAATAATAATATAATTATTTGTATTATTAATATTATTAGAGTTTTTATTATTATTAACTATATTAGTATTAATTAATATTTAAAAATATTAAGTTTATATAAATAAAAATCAGATATGTAAATATATGTACCGATATATATTTAGGTGATATATTTATCTAGTATATCAATCAGATTTTTTTTTTTTGTATTTATCCATCGAATCTGTTACACCTGTGATACCAGGTCGATATCACCAACCCTACCATCAGATTTTGATCGATTATATTTACGAAATAAAATCTTCAAACAGCGTTGTATAACCACTCTGTGATTTATCAAAGAAAAACAGATTCATTATGTATTTTTTTTTTCTTCTTTCTTTCTTCCTGGAGTAATAGTTATAACCCATTTAATCTTGATCTAATTCGAGACAAATTGAAGTAAAGGGAAAATGCAGAAACCTTCTAATTCCTTGCTTGAAACTTTCTTCAAAATTACAGAAGCTAATTCGAAGAAACGAGCAAGAATTTTGGAGTCAAAGTTTGGGTGTTAAAAGGTCAAACATTTGTTCTTCGTCGAATTCGCATTATCTGTTGTAATCCAAGGTCAATTGACGATTTGGAAAGTTTATATAAGTGATTTGAAATATAGTTTGTGTTGTAATCTTTTACCAAAACGCTATCAAACTCGAAATCAATATTTTTTTTCAAGTCGGCGAAGCAGCAGCAGTTTATTTTTTATTTATTTATTGAGTTTGGTAATTTAATTTCACAATACGTTTAGTAATCTCTTAATTTATAATTACTAAACCCAAATCAAAAAGTAAATTGCTGTGATGGATGTCTCTTCTGGTCGATGTAAATGGTGAAGCAGAAGAAGAAGATAACACGAATAAATTTGATAAATAATATTGGGTTATAAACTAAAACAGAAAGACAGAAGCAGTGTAACGGTCAGAGGTGGTGTCGGGTTAACGAGTGGTCGCGGGTTCGAGTCCCCTCTGGAGCATTTATTTTTGGGATGACTTTTGGAAGGGTATACACTTCTATTATTATTATTATTATTATTATTATTATTATTATTATTATTATTATTATTATTATTATTATTATTATTGTTATTATTATTATTATATGATATTGTTATTGTTATTGATTGTTATTATCATTAATATTAAATATTGTTATTATGATGTAGGTTAATATTATCACTAAGATAATTAATAATATTAATACTATTGTTATAACTAAGTATTATCCATAAGAATTACTGGTATCATTTTATAGTTATCGGTATTATTATTATCATTATTACTAAAAGTATTATTAGTTTAAATCTATCACTTTTATTAAAATTAGTAATTAGTAATATCATTATCATTATTAATAAGTATCAGTATTATTAAAGTTAGTATTAGAATAATCGTCTAGACAACATTATTAGTATTACTATTAATTCGATAATTAAAATTATCATATTAAAAATTAATATTTTTATTACTACTATTATTACTATTATTATTATTATTAGTATTACCATTATTCTTATTAGCATTAAAATAATTAATAAAATCATCATTATTTTAATTAAAATTAGGATATGGTTATTAGAATAATTAGTGTTATTATAATAACTACCTTTCCAAACAACTGATATATATATAAAAATATATTCAGACACATAACATAATAAAATCAATATTTTCATATACAAAGAATATTTGAGTCATATATATATATATATATATATATATATATATATATATATATATATATATATATATATATATATATATATATATATATATATATATATCATTATTATAAAAATAATACAATTAATAAATTATTATATATATAAATTTATTCGCTTACAATTATATGTATTAATAAACATACAAATGATATAGGTTCGTGAATCTGAGGCCAACCCTGCATTGTTTCAATATAGCCATATGTATTTTTACTACAAAATACATTAGGTGAGTTTCATTTGCCTTTTTACCTTTTATATTTTTGGGCTGAGAATACATGCGCTGCTTTTATAACTGTTTTACGAAATAGACACGAGTAAATGAAACTACATTCTATGGCTGGATTATTAAATCGAATATGCCCCTTTTTATTAAGTCTGGTAATCTAAGAATTAGGGAACAGACACCCTAATTGACGCGAATCCTAAAGATAGATCTATCGGGCCCAACAAGCCCCATCCAAAGTACCGGATGCTTTAGTACTTAGAAATTTATATCATGTCCGAAAGAGGATCCCGGAATGATGGGGATATTCTTATATGCATATTGTGAATGTCGGTTACCAGGTGTTCAATCCATATGAATGATATTTTTGTCTCTATGCATGGGACGTATGTTTATGAGAAATGGAAATATGAAATCTTGTGGTCTATTAAAATTATGAAATGATTATTTATGTTAAACTAATGAACTCACCAACCTTTTGGTTGACACTTTAAAGCATGTTTATTCTCAGGCACGAAAGAAATCTTCCGCTGTGCAAATGCTCATTTTAAAGATATTATTTGGAGTCATTCATGACATATTTCAAAAAACGTTGCATTCGAGTCGTTGAGTACATCAAGATTATTATTAAGTCAATTATAGTTAGATACATTATAAAATGGCATGCATGCCATCCACTTTCGATGTAATGAAAGATTGTCTTTTCAAAAACGAATGCAATGTTTGTAAAATGTATCATATAGAGGTCAAGTACCTTGCGATGTAATCAACTGTTGTGAATCGTTTATAATCGATGTGGACTTCGTCTGGATGGATTAGGATGGGTTGTTATACATTACCTCCTCCTTGAACATTACCAGTAGCTTTCTAATTATCACCCTCACCTTCCTCATCGGTAACTTCGTAGTTAGAGTCTGAATCCTCATTCCTCCAAGCATTACCTGCTGAACATCGATAGTTCTCCTTGATTAGATGACAAATGAGCTTTCTATTAAAGTCAGGCTTTAAATCCTCATTCCTTGTCTCTTCCATTCTGCGAAAAGTAATCGGATTCATCTGCTTAAGGTGGATAATATCCTCTTCAAGCTTAGGTAGATCATGTGCAGCATCATTAATGATTAACTGAAGAAAACGGGCATATATCAGGTATCTCTGAGTAGTACTGAAAAGATTCGCTTTGAAGTAGTGTAGAACAAACCCTGAGAAATCGTATGGTGCCTTTAAGACAAGTGCCACAAACATACTTTGCACTTTCTCGTTCAGCTTATCAAATCCAGATTTGCGACCACTCAAACAATGCATAATCACGTGAGCAAGATATCTAAACTGTGGAGGCAGTAGTGTATTCATCAGTTCGGATTTGCCACTTAAGTAACCAGAATAAGCACATCTCTTAAAACAACCATGAATTATTTCTCAACTGATCATCATGTGAGAACAATTTTCGTCATTGAAACCTAAAATCTTTCTTATCACTTCCTTAGAAACAGAGATCTCATGTCCTTGAACGTTACTAACAATCTTAGCATTATCTTCAGATACATCCAGTACAGCGTTTCTCCATAATTCTCTCTGATGGCTGTAGTATGGCGTGCATGGAGTAGAAATGGCAGTGTGTATCCTTGATCTCTGAAGGAAAGCTATAATCTCATTAAAATGATCACCTCTCTCTAAAGTAGTGTCATAGAGAGCGACTTGATTGTTTAGTTCACCCTTCTCTAGAGGAATCTCTTGCTGAGCAGGTGGGTTAATAGGATTAGCTTGTTGCTCCCCATGTCCTTCAACGTTAACAACTGGAATATTGACTTGTTGTTCAGCCATTTGATGATATCTAAACAAAAACTGAAACATTTACAGAACAGTTAGATATATAAATCAATCACCATAAAACATCATAGCATTTGCATCAAAGTGTCATAAACTTGTAAAACATGATGAAACGTGCAAGTGATCATGTCACACGTGCGTCTGAGAGATCAACCGTGCGAGTGATATAGTCACTCGTGTCACTGTTGACACATTTGAGCAGTAATATGGTTTCAGACAATGTACACGGTTGAGGAAAAAATTCTAAGCGAGTGAGTCAACCGTGTGGTGACTCGTGCGGTTAATCACACGTGTCAGCTCTTGCAGACGAGTGATCAATAAAATCAAGACAAACGAGTGAGCTCAAAGGTCCACACAGTTGATCATCAATCGTGCACTGACTCGTGCGAGTCATGTCTCACGCGTGCGAGTGACATCACTCGTGCATGTCTGATGAAACCCGTATTAAATGCCTTTTTAAATTCAACAAAATACATGTTTGATTGTTTTAGAGGCCGATTTACATCACAATAGCATGTATAGGTTCCGATTAACTTAAAACAATTGCAAACACAGATCAAAACAAGCTTTAATTACACAAAATTCGAGTTATATACCCTTAGGGTTTCGACTCATTCAAACAACAAATTAATGGACTAAAACTCGATGAAATTGTACCTATTAGGTGGCGCTGAGATCGGAATCAAGTAATGAATGAACGCTGCGGTGGAAATCTTGATTGGTTAAGATCGAAAATTGAGAGAGAAAGTGAAATGGGTGCACAAGTGTGAGCTTCTGAGCTCGTCACTCCTATTTATACTCTCGTGATCAACCGTACGGTTGATCACATGATCCACAATCAACCGCGCGTCTCACCTTTATCACACGTGCATGTGACCCAATAGTCTTAGACCAATTTTGATCAGGGTCATTCGTATGGTTAACCTCAAACGTGTGGTTACTCGTACGGTTCACACGTCAAGCGTGCGTGTGAGCCACTTAGGCAATTTCAAAATTTCACAAACTTAGGATTTCGACTCGTTTAGCAATCTTAGGGCTAACTAACACTTTCATTTTGAGTCATAAATCACTAAAGCCTTCAAGAAATGACCATTAACACTTAGTTAATCCAAACAACTTAACCTAATTGAGGTTATTACTCCAAACATTTTGTTTATCCTGAATAAGTCCTACAGTGTAATGCATCTTAAATTCACTAACAACCTTAAATAATTAAAGTCCTTCAAATAATCACAAGCTCTAAAAACTTCAATCTTATGGATTTGGTGGCCAAAAATATCTTGATCTCAACAAGGTTCTTTCAGATGTCGTTATGCATTCCGAGGATAACCAGAAAATAATGAAATGATAAAATCTTTATGGATTTTCTGATGTAAAATGTCATGCAACTAAAATTATGCAAATGAAAGACATTCTATCATGAAATGCAGTAACATGTAAGCCAAAATCTTTTTGTTGTTTTTCAGTAAACAGAACAAGCTATTTAACATATAAATGAAATATACAAATCCACATTCTTTTTGTGAGTAATATGATTAATTAATATAAAAATGGATCAGAACTGACATATTGAATCAACTTCTGTTGTTCATTCCCAATTATCCAGTCTATGTCTATTATCATGCAATTACTGATATCAATCCTCATTAAACATGAACATATTCATTCCGGACACTTCGACAATCATGTTGGCATTAATTACTTGAACAATATAGAGCAATGATTTTTGAGATCACGCTAAGTTCATTAATCCTTGATTCTTTCATCACTTATGATTGTGCGTTGTTATTGGGTTGTCAATTCATTACATGTAACTTTCCGTTATCTTTTTCCATGTATTTCATTCAAATTGAACAGGATGGTTCTCACGGCATTTTGAATAACCCTGTCAGCCTTTGGCTTCTATCAGTGTATTGATAATCTTCAATCTAGTTGAAACGACAGATTTTAGAATATATTGGATTATCCGAATAGGCGCATTATCTACCGCGGGGATTGGTCTACAGTTAAAGCAGACTTGCCTGATGACCAGTCGTCACACGAAATAAATCTCAAGGCCCTTAACTTCATTATGTTCAAGTTGACATGGAAAACGGAATCGAAAGTTAAACTTTCATATATATATTTAATTAGAGTATATCCAGGGAAGTATCTTTCCAACTTACAGTCTTAATAGGTATAACTCTATATTGCAGACGACAAAAATCTTGATAGTTCAGTGTGAACGTCATGATTAAACAATTCAAGCTGCCCAGGGGCGTCACACTAAGAATGATCTGAGTTCTTTATGAGCACATCATGAATCAGCATTCTTCATACTTTCAGGACTTTGCCATCTTGATACGCCAATTATTTTTTACTTTGATTTTCTTTTGATATTTCTTTTTCAGCATATCACTGTCTTTTGATATATTGATTTTGAACACCATCATGAATGAATTTTCCATTTTTATGCATGAACTCATGTTTCTTTGTTGTGTGCTCAGATCACTCGAAGGTGTTCTCTCTTAAATTCTTGAACGGTCCGCAATAAGGAATTATACTTTTCAACCTTAAGCGAGAAGGGACACTTACTTTTGACATAAACTAATTTTCTCTGATATTTTCGGAGTTTAGTTTCGATTATAAAGTCTTAGGCCCGTGACAACGTGGTATGCACCAGCCAAACAGATAATCCTCAACTTAAAATTTACCCCCAACTTTCTCTAACGATTATCAATTATGATAGGAGATACCCTCAACCGACTGTTGAGTTCCTCAACAATTATCATTAGATATGATTTCAGAGATAATTAGGTAACTACCTTCAAACGCAACAGATTGTTCATGACTTCTGAATCTCAGATGATCGTTATTCTTATTATGATTGTCTAATGCCAAGAATTTATAAATCACATCTATCAGTACATCACACAACAGATAGACATAAACTTTCAAATTAGTCATTACTAATCAAGTATATTAATTCTCAGTACAGTAATTTCTTCATCTCCAACAGATTAATCAAAACAAGCTCATTTTCGGATTTTTCAACTTTTTATGATTTTCTGGTGAGGCATTTTTCACTTTTTAGGTATTTTCTGCTGATAACATATACTCCCCCTAAAATACTAAAATATAAAATCTTTTTGTGTTTTAGCATTTTAACGAAGGAAAAACAGAAAATAACGACAGACTAGCATGCAATCATGAATGAAATCATGTAAAGAAATGCAGACAGGAAGCAAAAATATGCAATACATATAATCAGAAACTAAAAAATCTATATGTCATGCATCCTACATGCAATGCATCCTACATGCAAAGTCTAAAAGTCTTGACTAAACCTCGCACACAACATCCGAAATCACTTTGTCTCGATCAACAATGCCATTCATCTCTAGTAGGAATAAGAACCTAGGTCTATCAAAAGCCTTAGTAAATAAGTTAGCCCTCTGGTCCTTAGTACCTATTCTCTTAACCTCAATAACCTTTTTCTCATGGCAATCTCTAAGAAAATGATATTTAACACCTATGTATTTTGTTTTAGAATGTTGAACAGGATTCTTAGTGATCGCTATAGCAGCACTATTATCAATATAAAGAGGAGAGAAAGAGATTCTTAGCCCGTAATCGCGAAGTTGTTGTTGGATCCAAACAACTTGCGAACAACAACTTGCAGCAGCTATATATTCAGCTTCACACGTGGAAAGAGCAACTGCAGTTTGTTTCTTGCACTGCCAGGTTAACAGCCTTTTACCTAAAAATTGACATCCTCCTGATGTAGACTTGTTGTTGATTTTGAAACCTGCATAATCTGAATCGCTGTAAGCTACAAGATCAAACTTCTTATCGTTCGAATACCAGATGCCGAGATTTGGCGAATGCAACAAATAACGTAGGATTCTCTTGGCAGCTATAAGATGAACTGTATTCGTATTAACTTGATAACGAGCACACAGACATGTTGCGAACATAATATCCGGCCTAGACGCAGTGAGATACATAAGCGACCCGATGATTGCTCAATAATACGTAGGATCAACAGGTTCTCCTTCGCACTCTAGCGAAATACCATGATTCACAGCTAATGGAGTTAACATGGGACGTTCTTGAGTCATACCGAAATGTTCCAGTATATCATTCACATACTTTTCCTGATGAAGAAAAATTCCATTTTCTGTCTGTTCGACTTGTAACCCAAGAAAGTAGTGTAGAAGACCCAATTTACTCATTTCGAACTCGTGCTTCATCACCTGTCGAACTCATCAACGAGTTCCTGCTTAGTAGCACCGAAGATAATATCGTCAACATAAATCTGGACTAAAATAATGTCGTCATCTTGAACTTTTGTGAACAGAGTACAGTCTACCGTGCCCATTTGATATCCTTTTTCGATAAGATAACTCGATAATCATCCATACCAAGCTCTAGGAGCTTGATGTAAACCATAGAGGGCTCATCGTAATCGATAAACTTTGTCAGGATGAAGATGATCTTCAAAACCTGAAGGTTGACTGATATATACTCGTTCGTTTAGCTTGCCATAAAGAAATGCACTCTTAACATCCATTTGATAAACTTTGAACTTCATCAAAGAAGCGAAAGTCAAGAAAATGCGAATCGCTTCCAATCTGTCAACAGGAGCAAAAACTTCATCGTAATCAAAATCAGGATCTTGCTGATAAGCTTTAGCAACTAATCTTGCTTTGTTACGGGTAACATTTCCATCTTCGTCGAATTTTCACTTCCAAACCCATTTGAGGTCGATTATTTTTGCACCTTTCGGCTTAGTAACTAGCTTCCAAATATCTAGACGATTGAATTGCTGAATTTCTTCTTGCATAGCCATGACCCAATCTACATGCTTCAATGCTTCTTTTATAGTCTTTGGCTCAATTCTTGAGATATGACATGAGTACTCGTAATATGCAGCAGTAGCTGTCATATGAGAATCAACTTGACCATCAAACTGAACTTGTCTTCTTGTCCTAACGCATGCATTTGGATCTCCAATTATATTTTCTCTAGGATAAGCAGCTATAGTTCTAGGAACTGGGTGTACGGGAACAGGTATCTCGTGGTGTAGATTCGTGGTATCTCCATCTTCAGGATTATCATAATTCTCACTTGAAATATTAGATCCGCAAGTATCGTACACTGGAACAACATCTTGATCTGAATCTTGTGCTGGTTCAACGATAGTAAGTAATGGAGTTGGAGTAGGTGCAGACACTTCTGGCTCGTTCTGTAAATCAAACAGCATTTGTAACACTACTTCATTCTCCATCTGATCTGGAGCAAGATTAAATGAATCAATCAGCTCATCATAGTTGTAGATCCAAGGATGACTTTTGGTAGCAGTCTTCGTGTAATTCCGTTGGATGTCAACTTCAGACCATTCTTCAACACATCTCGTCTCATTGTTGAAAACTCGCTTGTTAGGAGAACTATACCCTAGAAACACTCCAGTAACTACTTTTGAATCAAACTTACTTCCTGGTTTTCTCTTCAAAATGGTACACGGGGCACCAAATGGTTCTAGATGCTTCAAAGAAGGTTTTCTCCCATGCAATAACTCATAGCACGTTTTACCTAGTCGTTTAACAGTTAAAACTCGATTCATAGTGTAACAAGCATTTGCAACAGCTTCACCCCAAAAATGAACAGGTAGAGATGAATCAGCTAGCATAGTTCTAGCAGTCTCAATCAAAACCCTATTCTTTCTTTCAGCAACACCATTCATCTGTGGAGCGTATGCAGAACTGAATTGCATATTGATACCTTTTTCAATACAGAAACCTGCGAGATACTGATTCTTAAATTCTGTACCATTATCGCATCGAATCTTTCTAACTTTCAAATTAAAACCTGTCTCTAATCGATTGATTAGCACTTTCAAATTCTCAAGCGTATCAGACTTCTCTTTCAAAAACATAACCCATGAGAATCTTGAATAATCATCAGTTACCACCAAACAATACTTACTACCATCAATACTTTCAAACCGAATTGGACCAAAGAGATCCATGTGCAATAACTCAAGTGGAGCAGAGATTGGATTATACTTCACCAACTTATGTGCTTTCTTGCTCTGCTTACCCTTCTTACAAGGAACACATGTGCCTGGAATCTGAAATGAACGAAGATCAACACCTTCTACGAGATTGTTGTGAACCAGATGGTTCATATTTCAAAAACTTAAATGACCCATGCGTTTGTGCCATGTAATAGAATCTTGTTCAGTCGCTTTAGAAACAAAAGCTTGATGATGTTCAGCAGTTGAAGTAGCGACATTCATATCTAGCATGTATAAATCAGCTTGTCGAGGAGCCTTCATCAAAATCATTTCAGGAGAAATCACAAACTCTGGTTTCAAGATGTAGCTGAATTCGTCATCAAATGCTACTTTGAAGGATTTTTTTCACAGATTTGTGAAACTGATAACAAATTATTTGCAAGCTCTTGATAATAGTTCACTTTATCAAAACTAATTTTATCATTTTTCAATAAACCCTGAGCTGAAATATGACCACCTTTATCTCCAGCAAATGCAACATAACCTCCCTTAATTGGGTGTACATCCGAAAGAAGAGATAGATATCCAGTCATATGTCTCGAAGCGTCGCTATCCACAATCCAGGTGTTGTTTGCAGGTAGCCTGGTTCCCTGCATATCACATTAAGAAAATTAATTGATAATGGGAACCCACACCCTGACGGCAGTAGGTTGTCCATTAACACCCATAGCTTGAACTTCCATCCATTTCCCGTTTGAGTCCAGACGAATCTCATCATTAGAAACCTTAAACTTAGAAAATTTGGAAGGAGAGGTGTCACACTCTTGGCGTTTGACATTCCTCTCTAAATCGAAATGATTCATCTGTGGTCTAGTTCTTGAAAAATACTTTCTGCGACTAGCTCTTTGAGATGGAGACCTCAACTTTGGTTCAAAAGGTCTACCTTGCTCACTAGCACGGGCAACATTTGCCTCAAAATTTCTTTTAGGAATTTTTCCCTTCACAGGAGAAACAGATCTATTGAAGTACTTCATTTTGGAGTATCCAAAGACAACATTTGTCTTAGATCTTTTATCACGAAGTTCATCATTTACAGGGAAACCTGTTCGATGAACATGAGATGATCTAGAATCATCATGTGATAATTCAACTTTATGTCTCGGAGATCGGAATCTTCTAGGACAATAAGCAGCAATGTGTCCAAAAACAGCACAATTAAAACATTGTCTAAACTCCTTATGTCCTCTGAATTGATACACATTATTAGAGTTTGAAGATGAGGGGTCTTGTGCTCTTACTAACACAGGAGAATCATTTGATCTCTCTTTCTGAACAGGCTTAGGGGTAACAGGAGGAACAGGTCTGTTAGCAAATCTAGGATTTTTCAAAATCTTAACAGGACCTTTTGGTGTTCTAACTCTACTTGTCTTAGAGTTATCTCCTAACCCAGTTTTCCTATCTTCCTCATGATCTAGAGCACCTTCAGCACTATCATCAGAAGTTGTATTCTTAGTTGAACTACATTTTTTATTCTTTTCAACATAATCTTCATAACTAGGAGGGATACAATCTTCTGGTCGATCGTCAACTACGTTAGCATTAATAAACGTGTTCTGAAAAGGAGGAGATGCAGAACTATATCCAATACCCTTTCCCTTAGTGTCATTAAGTTCCACCATTAATGCATTCCATTGTGACGCACTTGCCCAACATTTTATTTTGATTGAAATTGCCTCTAAATCGGCTTTAACGCATTCATTTTCATTCTTTAGTTCATTAATTGTGTCAACACGTTTAAGTAAAGCTTGATTTATGTCAAAGTTATAACATTTAAGATCGTGAAGTTGTTTTTTATAAACTTTGATTTGCTCTTTCAATTCATTTTCAACCTTAGTGGTCACATGGTCAGCATGCCATTTTTCTTTCATCTCCGCATATGCCTTTGTTAAATTATCTATTGTTACCTTATATTCAGCACATTTAACACATTCAATAATAGTAGATGGATCAGAAGATACCTGTTGAGCGTTATTTGATGAGGAAGTCTCACCCATAAATGCAAAGAAATCTGTCTTCTTCCCATCATCGAGCACATCTTTTAATTCTGACGAGTCTGTAAGAAACTCTAATGTATCAGCATCTTTACCCAAATGAATCTGCTCAAGCCTGTCCCATATATCCTTAGCTATTTTCAAACCGGAAACCTTTTCAAGATCAATTTCTGATAAGCACATCTTCAGTAAATCTACTGCTTGCTTGTTCAATGCTTCAAACTCAGATTGATCTACTCCAGTATGATCAACTTTATCTTCAACCTCTGATTCTGAAGTCTTGTCCGAATCATCAACATCTGAACTTACACTCTCAAGATCCGAACCTTCACCCATAAGAACTAACATTTCTAATTCAGCAGCAAACATTTTACCCCATTTGTCTAGTTTTGTATTAGAATCAACCAATGTCTCTTCACTCTGATTAGCCTCTAGACTTTCTTCAAACACAGAGGTATCACCATAGTTAACCTTCCAACTGTTGAAGTAGTAGTCCTCTGACGATGTTGGTGAAATACTTCCAGATTCAGGTGTACGAGGAACTGAATCACGTGCCTTCTTAAATTTATCTTTAACCATCTTTTGAATCTTCTCTTTTCGAATGATTCGTGATAACTTTTTAGCACTTTCAGCACGAGTAGTCAGCTTCTCAATTATACTTTGACCGATAACACAGTTTTCTTTTCTTCAGAAATCTTGGCCATGTTAGCTTTAGGTTGTTGATCATCAACATTCAATTTGATAGACCAATCATCATCGTATCCATGAATGACAACTAAAGCTTTGTTCAGGCCCTCAGCTGTATCAGCTTCATTTACTTTATCAGTAATGTAAATCTCACGCTTTGTAGATTGACTCTGAGAACTGTAGTTTTGATTCTTGAACGGATTACGATTACCCTGCTTCTTCTGTTTTGTGCACTGTCTTGAAAAATAACCTAATTCTCCACAGTTGTAACAAGTAACAGAATTCATATCAAAACCCAGTTTTGTATCTTTGGTCAGACTGATTGGTTTTCCAGTTCACTCTTCGTAATCTCTAGCTCGTCTCACAAGATTTGCCATACCCCACATAATATCCATCTTTTCTGCTTCAACTTTATCAAGCTGATGATAATCTTCTGTTGTTAGATGAATGTTACCCACACGAACATCAAGATATCTGTCATAAGAATTAACAAGGCTTGACAACAAAGCTATATCATCACTAATCTTTTCTTTTCCAGCTTTCTTCAAGTTCTCGATCTTAAGAGCAGAAAGAACATCGGATGCAGTCAGTGTAGATGACGCTGTAGTATTGGTAGTAGGCTGTGATTGAGTATTGAGAGAACATGGTGAAACTTGTGGTGGATATGAAGTTTGTTGAATAGGTGCATTGCTTACATTCAAACCATACATATTCTGATTGTTCGTAGCAAAATCTGTTTGAAATGGTGCATGAGCCGACTTAGGCGGTGTATAACCATTTGGACAATACATTTTCATGTCTTGAACTTATTTAGACCTCTTAACTTTGTTTAACAAATCTAACTCTTCTTCTTGAAGTCTTGCAATAAACGAGTTCACTGTAGCAGTAGCAAGTTCTCCACAGGTTTTCATAGTTAAAACGAAACCATTCCATTCCAAAGGTAATGCTCCGGCTAGACAAGTAACTTTATCTTTCTCTTTAATGGTTACATCATGCTTGTGTATTTCAGCTAGCAAATGACGATATCTTTCAACCAATTCTGTAATAGACTCTCCAACTTGCCAGTGAAAACGATCAAACTCAGCTTTCAGTTCTAACCCTTTTCTTGTTCTGTAAGATGAATTCCCTTCATTGAAGGTACGAAGTGCTTCCCATATCTTGAATGAGTTATCATGACACAGAAATTGATGGAAAATCGGACCATCAAGAGCACTTGTCAAGTTACAGTACATCTTCTTTTCCAAGTTATACTCATCATGTTCTTCCGAAGGCATATTATGTAACATATATAGTTCATTTATCACAGGTGAACGTGGCCATTGAAATTCGGTTTCAATATACTTCCAAAGTTTCGTGTCCTGATAATCAGACCATATCTTAAATCTCGACTTCCAAGTAGAATAATTATCCATATTCATTAACCTCAGACATTTCGTACCACTTCCTGATTCACTCTCAGCAAGAAGTAATCATTGAGTCATATTCGTAATGCTCTGAACTAAGGGTGCAGCCAATGCATAGTCATTTAAGTTAAACATCTTGAGATATTACCAAAACTGGTAAACCGTGCGGTTCAGGATGTCAAGCGTACGTGTGACAGTCTCAAGCGTACGTGTCACTACTCAAACGTACGTGTCACAACTTAACCAAAAGAACCAGTCACAAAGTCTCAAACGTGCGAGTGAAAATCACCCGTGTGATTACTCGTACGTGTCACTATCAACCGCGTGATCACTCGTGTGATCAGACTTGTAGTTTCTTAACCTAAAAGGTTGTGTGTGAGTTCACGAGTGACAGTCAACCGTGTGGTCAACCGCGCGTGTGATCAAAAAAATTGACCCACTCGTGTGAACTGCTATTCAGCTCAAATCACTCAAAAACCCTAGAAATTAAAGCTAAACCTCAATTTCTTCGTTCACAAGCTGAATTAGCACTAAACTAACATAAACACACTCTCTAAAAACAATTACACACGTAAAAATGATTCTTTTTTTTATTAAAATCACTTTTAACTCAAAAATCCAAACAAATAAACTCTTTAATCACCAAAAATCACTAGGATGATGTTGAAATCACAACCAACGCTCTGATACCAATGATGAAACATGACTAGGAACTTATAAATCAACAGATTTAACTCACACAATGGCGGAATAAGTGAATCAAACCCTCTAGTGAATAGGTTAAGCTTTTTGGGATTAATTTAGTCAAACCACAACTAAAACAAGTGTGATTAGATCAACACCTAGAGCTATTATTCACCACCTGGGTGATTTGGGCTGAGAGAGAATCGGAGGAGCTCACCAGATCTGAGTGTGTGTAACAAATGAGAGGCTTAACCTAAAATGAAAAACATAAGACTTTATATACCCCTGCTGTTGACTCACCCGTACGAGTCATCCATCACACGTACAAGTTGGCTTCATCAGCCGTACGGGTGATCACTCACTCGTGTCTTCTCATTTAGGTTGTAATTGTGACTTAGCTCAGTATCAACCGTGCATATGAGCCTATCAGCCGTACGAGTGAGGCTTCACTTGTACGTCTCACTAAGTCTAACATAGTCAAACATCCAAATCTCGTTCCTGCAGTTCCTGTAACCACATACAGACACAGATAGGATAATAACGAGCGATCATGGTGGCCTGTAAACTATTGTACCTGCAATGGACGTGGGTAGATGTCTAGGGACTTGCATAAAATGCATCAACAATAATCAAATCAGCATGGTGATCAATTGTTACGTAAATCACTAGCCTCACTGGTGTGCTTTCTAAATTATCTCTTTCCAAAAGAGTGAAAAAGCTGTGAATATCCTCGATCATTTACAAGTCAGAGTGATAAGTCGGGCGTTCGGTGGAAAGATCCATATGCTTCCGGATGAGAGTCAGTAGTGCTCGTTGATTGGCTGAGAACGGAATTGCAGATCCGGCTAAGGCATTGTAGACCTTAGAGTAAATGATCTTCTGATCTCGACAGAATCTTGTCTCTAGAATAGTACGAACTAATGAATCGTGCTCTCGTTGCCTTTCTTCGTGGTAGATATGATTGTGAACGGAATTGATAAATCTTGAATGCGCTCTTCTAGGATTTCAGCATTATTGTCTTCTCTTTGTAGATAGAGGTTGTATTCGTCTTTGATAGCCTTGATTTGTTCGGTTAAGCGTAGCGTGAAATCAATTGTTGATTTACGGATGGCTTCGAGAATATCTTCAAATTCATCGGTGTCATTGATGAAGGTTATCATGTCGGTGTGAGTAGATATGATCGGAATTCGATCTGAAGAAGAGTTCGGCTCTTCCTGATCTGGTTCGGATGGAGAATATGAGTTATCTAGAATGTCTTCATGTTGCTCTTCCTCGTCATCATCGGTGTAGTAGTCATCTGAAGATTCGTCTGATGAACGGGTTTCTTCAGTATTCTGGTTCTTCACTTTGCGTGCTTTAGAGATTATTGCCTCTGGATCAGGTACGAAAAACAATGGCCCTGGTCTAGATCGGGTTTGGGTCATACACTGGGTATGCCTTTTTGTTTTAAAATTTTAAGTAGATAAGCTAAGTTCATAATTTAACCTAAAGTAATCTTAATCTAAAGTAATTTAAGGTATCTAAGGTAATCTAAAATAATCTAGAGTAGTATAAGGGAGCCTTAATCTAAGGTAGTCTAACATAATCTAATCTAATTAATTATCCTAAGGTTTCATATGTTTTTTATTCTTGCTACTAATTCCCTGGTATTTCGATAACAGAGCTTTGCACGAGCTATTCAACAAACCAAGTGGCCAGGCTGACTACGGAGAGGCAGGATCATTTTGGTTCCAATATAATTGGAGACTGTTCGGAAAATCCAACAACCAAGTCCGTGTATAATTGTCTTTCTTAGACACCACTAAATGCTTGTGAATGTGTTTGATAGAAAGCAGTATTATCTGATACCAGTTCCCCGACAGCGGCGTCAAAAACTCTCTACCACAATGATATGGCCGAAATGGACGGTTTTGTTTATGCGGTGTCGTTAGGCTGCAAGGCATCATAATCAACCTCCAACAAGGGGTAATGGTTTTAAATTTATATTTAGAGGGGCCTAAATCTTACTACTCCTTATTATGAGTAAGGGAAGTACGACCTAGAGTCGTATTTTTGAGATATCAGTAGAATCGAACCAATATCTAAAACTTAAGATTATTCTAAGGTGCAGGAGTAGTGGTTTATTACCTAATTTTGGGTTTTCTAATTTATAAGATAAAGTAAAGTAAATACGATAAAATTTGTAATTCTGATAAGGCTAAAACAAGTGCATGCTATGACTTCGTCAGTTACTTTTGCCTAGGTTATGGAATGTTGGCTCATGGATAGGCAGTGATCTTGTATTCATTACACTAGTCCTAAACGCCCCTGTCATAAGACATGTCACTGGGTAATGCTATAGGCTTGAAGATTCTGAATAGACAACAACGTCCCTTACCCCCGACGCCCGTGCAGTCTGACTATAGGCATACACGTTCAGACGGCTCATCCAATTGAGCGACTCGGTTGGGTGACGTATAAACATTCCTCAATGGTCTAAACTATCTTAAGCATAATGGGATACAAGCTTTTCCATATCCGAGAGACGTGATGTGCCTCGATGCTTTCGTTAATGATTGGTTTTAAAAGATAGTTAGGCCCTTAAATAGAGTTCAGCCATAAAGAACACCATGGCCAAGTCTAGTGACTTCCATGAACACGTTCACTTATCCTAACGGTCCAATCCTTTATGTGCTCGAACAAATAGTTCCTTAATTAACCAAGAATCCCTCAAGCGGGGTGCAATGCTCGAGACTGCGTCATGGTGAAGTGTACTAGTCAGCACTAACCATGTTCCATGGCCTTACTTAGCAGAGGTACAGCTTACAACAACCGTTGTGCTTCAGCGTGCACGTACGAAGTTTATATGCTTGGTGACTACACTAGCATGGTCTAGGACTGACAATGTACTAGGGGTCTAGTTAGATGTTTCACTACGAAAGAGTCCTCAGTCGGAGTCCAAGGCTTGGTGGACTTACTACAACCGGTGTGCCTCAATCAAATTCATGTTGTATCCGATAGACTTCTCTTACCAAGGGGTGACACGGATAGTGTACTCTGAATCGGGGTTAGCGACTTAACAATAATAGAGCCAATAACTACGTTCTATTAGTTAGAAAAGCGATTGAGTTCAAAGTATAATCGGAAAGTATTTTGACAACATACACAAGCCATAATATAATTTCGGCATTATAACTGACTAAATCATAACATACACTAAAGATAACTACTCGCTAATCATGGCAACAGTATCACAAAGCATAATAATGAAAGACATTATATAAAGATAAAGGATAGAAGTACCAGTAGATTAAACGAGTTCTGAATACAAAAGTGACAACTTCAAACTCCAGACTGCTCCTAATACAACCTTCGGCGTTCTTCTCTGGGTACTAGGTTTCTCGCACGGAGTCGAAGACCTTGAGAGTAGGACTAATATTGTACAAGAGAGAAAAAGAAGTGAATTGAAGTGTGTGTTGGAATGAATGACAAATACCCTTTAAATAAGCTTGAAATTTGTCTGCAAACGTCTGGCAGGTCGTTTGCAGGGGCTGTTTGTCAGGCCAGGCCGTTTGACATGCCCATTTGATCTGGGTGTGTGGCAGGCCATTTGCAAGCCAGGCAGCCCATTTGGCAAGCCGTTTGGCTTGCTGATTTGCTGGATCGTAACTTAATTTCTTGTCTTTCACCGTTTTCGCTCTAGAATCTTCGTTTTAGCTCCGATTTACTTGATTCTTCTTGCACCGTCTTCGTAATCACTTGTTCTTCAATTTTAACCGACGAAGTGGGTATTTTGGTGATAATGTTTGGAACTTTATTATTTTTGGGCCTTAATACCGGGGTAAAAACGTGACTTTTTAGCCGATATCAGAAACTTTAGATTCATGATGTTTATATCAATTTAAATACTAGTTGATCTTTAAACAATATCTACAAGCTCAGATTCAATACAATTTGATTCGAGTTCATATTTAACTGAAACCGTAACCGATTTGGCCTCCGAGATGATTAAGGAACAATTAAAAAAAGTATAAATGCAGTTATGCTCTAAATTCGTTCATGAATCTCTATGCCAAATCTCAGCTGCTAACTTCAAATATTGAATTCGAATTTGCGAGTCAAAGTGCGAAGTCCAAAAGTCAACCGTTTCTTCAAAATCGAAAGAAGTAATCAGTTTCAGGTTATGAGAATGATTTTTTAGTGTTCCAGTGATAATTTGATGAAAGTTTTGATGAAGAAAACAGAGGTTAAAACACTGTAATTTTCGACTTTGATTTTCATGAGTTCATGAAGACTAGTGACGGTTCAACAATCTGGTTGTGATGATTCATGTTGTTTCTGATTTAATTAAGGACTTTCGAGCATTATATGGAACATTTGCAACATATTTGGAGAAGAAATCAAAAGCTAAACAGCAATGAATCTCGATTTTGATTTTTGACTTCAAATGGAGCTTTACCGAACTGTTCATCACAATTTCATGGAATTTGATGCTGATTTGGATCTGATCTACTCATAAAAATGTTAATCGGTGATGTAGGGATTCCTTTTGATCAGTTTCGATCATCAATTTGATGTTATGTCTGATTTCATTGATGAATTTGAAGATGTCGGTACTCGATGCATCAGATTCGGTGACACATTCAGTTACTGATTCAGAATGATGGATTGATTTTGATTCGGTATTGTCTTTTTATCTGCTTCAGTAT
Source organism: Rutidosis leptorrhynchoides (assembly GCF_046630445.1). Lineage (NCBI taxonomy): Eukaryota > Viridiplantae > Streptophyta > Magnoliopsida > Asterales > Asteraceae > Rutidosis > Rutidosis leptorrhynchoides. The sequence goes on along the minus strand of NC_092337.1, from coordinate 162,205,164 downwards.
GAAAGTTGTATTCCTAATTCGGTATTGACTTGGATGATGGTGACTTTGATGTTGGTGATACTGATTCGGTATGGAAGTGTTATCACATTCGGTTACTGTTACAATTGGACTTGGTTATTCTGATTAGATAACTGGTACCAGTTTCATGGAGATTTTATTCGGGCCAAATGAATATCCTTAAAGCCCAACATCTTTCATACCTAGGTTATAAGGCTTACCCGAATCTACTTCATATTGGGCCTACCGAATCTGATTTTATTTTTGGGCTTACTGAATCTGATAGGCCCACTACAGAATCTGACATGGAATTTTTAGAAGTTTCAGTTTCAATCCCTGACAGGTTTCAAAGTTTTGCAAGACCAGTCCCTTATCTGAATCTGGCTACAATTTTGACAATTTTAGCCCCTTAAAGAATGTCAGAATTTTCAGGGGTGGTCCCTTACCGAATCTGGACGTCCAATGCACAATTTTCTTATACTTTCGAGGCTCGGATTCACACGGCTTTTCCCATATGCGCTCTTGAAGATATTTTGGGGAATTGCCGAGTACATCAACCAATTTAAACAATGAAGCTTTTTCTTCGTGCAAGCATCATTGTGGGGGAGATATGTATATGGTTGATGTGCGTATGACTTCAATACACGTATGGTGTTGGACTCAAACTTCAAAAAAAGAATTGCTTATTTGGGGTGGGGGGGGGGGGGGGGGAGCTAGATATTCAAAGAAGATCCTACATCATATGGGGAGTTAAAACGAATCATGCTATTCAAAGACCAACACATTAAACCAACCAAGTACTCTTTTCAAAGAGATACTTTCCCTTAACCACGGGATTTAAAAGGATTACATAACCAATAGCCATTGATTCAGATCAAGCTACCAAACCAATAGCCACTGATCGAGCCTTTGATGAGAGCCCATATACTTTGAGAGGGGAGCTTATAGAGTTTTCTAAACGACGTCCCAAGACAAGCAAATTCTACAAAGACAAAGTTAAATCATTATTTGTTTGACGAGTGAGCAAAGGAAAATGAGAAGCGACTTCCACATCCTTGGGGGAGTATTTGAGACATTAGGAACTTCGAAGGAGCCAACGATCTATACGGTTTAAATCGTGCCCCATATAATTTGTGAGGGGAGTTTCTCAAGTTTTTCAAGCTTACTAATCAAGGCAATTGTCGAAGAGGAGTTATATTCTTCAACGACATGAAGTGATGCTACGATGAACCCTACATGCTAGAACCGATCGGCACCCTCATGAGGGGGTATTGTGTCAAATTTTGGAACTTATTAGATATTTAAGGATGATAAAGCCTAAACATAATTTAAATCACTTCCAAACTTTTTTTTTTTTTGTCTGGTTTCTTTGGTCGACAATCCCACGTAGACCACCATCATCATCGGCCTTCATAAGCCTTCAAACACCATTAATTAATTTCATGATCACTTAATTGCTTATATATTCGCGATCTACACGCAAAGCTCTACCCGATTCTTTGTCCATTTAATTGACCTAAGTAAAATCATGAAATTCTTAACTTTTTTTATTTCTGGGATTATTTATAATTAGTTGTATAATCATGTGCATGGCTCGGATCCTTATGTGTAAGCTTTTTATTGGCTGTTAATTTTGTCGTTTGCTAATTTTTTAATTAAATTCGAATTAAATATTGATGAATGATAAGTACATGATGATTTCAGGTTATAATATGTAAATAAGCAGATTTCTCTCAAAAATTAGTTAATTTTTCTTATAGATATTGTGTGAATCTGACGGAAAAAGATACGATTAATTTAAGATTCGTATAAAATTCGTGTTTATAATTGCTGATCTAGAATAGTATGATTTGGAATATGATCATGATATGTTCATAGATGAATTTATCTCTAAAAGTAGTTAATTTTTCATATCGATATTGCGTGATTTCGTTGAACGAGTCAAAAGTTATGGTCAAAATACGATTTTTGAAAAAACTGGTTTAGATTGTTAAACGTTTGGGGCTGCTGGTGCTGTTCTGAGTTGAAACATATTATACGAAAAATTGGGGAGATTCTTGATCTAAAAACGACAATTCTCCAACTGGCCGTGACTAAATTTGGTTTACGATGTTTTTTTCTAGAAAATTCGAAAGTTACTGCTATAAATGTAATTTTTAACCGATGATTTTGCAAATAAAAATTGTTTTAAAAATAATGACTAAGGGTTGGGACTTGAAATTTTTATATGGACATTTCACTTATAAACTAAACTATTTCGAGCGGCATTAGGTATATTTTAGTGATATATTTATTTGTAAAAATCGTGTATTTTAGCCGTTAAACCGAATTCAGTTTTGTAAAACTTGAAGAGACAACTTTTAATAATGTAAGTAGTGATATTTTAAAATTAGTTGGATATGTTAAGTCAATTTTTTTTTTTTTTTTTTTTTTTTTTTTTTGCTACGTGGTTTAGTCAAAGGAGTCTTTTAACTCTTAAAGTAGTGTTGTGTAGTGTGACACACTTTAAACTATGTAGTGACATTATTGGGCACTGTCACTAGATAAATTACATTCAATAGAAATGAAATGTTATTTGAGGTATATTTCACTATTTAAAATTAGTTGACTTTTGTTGACTTTTCGTGTTAGGTTTGAGCTATTGAAACATGAGTGTACTATGACATGACTTAGTTATTCGACATTATATTGATCTACTTGCATCTTTAGGTTGAGGTCTACGGTTACTTGAATTCTGAGTTTCAGTCACATTTTTGTAATTTGTTCGTTGTGCTACCATGGTGAGTTGTGTAGTCCCTTTCTAGCTATACATTTTTGGGATGAGAATACATACATTTTTCTCTTAGGCAATAGATACAAATCCTTACTCATTTACTCTACTTTGTTATGCACTAAGTTGAACCGAAAATCCATAGCTTTGGTAACTAGTAACTACTGTATTTTACACTAGTGGACGCGAATAGATATATATTGATCCATAAGGCTTGACATCCCCATCCGGCTAGTTGCGCTATCATTTAACGGGCGTATATAATTTGGGTTTTGGTATACATTGGTTACGTGTAATTTACCACGACTTTATATGTTCACGTTAATACCAGGTGCTAACTGTAGAATCTTCTAACATGAAAATCTCGTCGTCTATTATTTACTACCGTTACAATAATAAACATATATCTTACCAACCTTTGTGTTGACCTTTTAATATTTTTATTCTCAGGTACGTAAGGTGCTTTCGTTGTTTGGTTGTATGTTTTGTTTGTTAGTTGACAAGGTGATGCATGAAGTCTGTCACGCCATATTTTAAAACTATTTTTTCATTCACTTGAATATTTATCCGTGTCGGTTTACTTTTTAGTCAACTTACTATTTTTGAAAACTTTCTATTTCTAGAAACCTTCTACTTTTTGGAAACCTGCTATTTTAACAGCATACTATTTATGGGAATTGACTATTCTTAGTGATTGTCCACTTGTGAAAAACTTATTTTTTAACATGACTAAAATCTTTATTAACGTTTCATATTGAGGGCATAACCTCACCGTGGGATCGTTAGTTCACGTGCTGCGTCAATAGAGATTTTGACGATTCGTGACAATGCCCCCTCAAAATTAATTTTTGACGCCACATATTGACCTGTCTCATTAGAATCCTTCTCGAAATCACTTTCCTCATAAACTAACTTAAATAGCACATCAGTTTCACACATGTACGCTTAATTAAAATCCTTAAGCACACCAAAAGGGTTGTTACTTCTAACATCCTGACCGAAAATTGTTATACCAGCATCATCCTTAGGTGCTACTTTTGGAGGAACACTAGGAAGTAATCTATGTTTTGTACGATAATAGAGTTTTGGTTAATTCTTCCATAAGTTATATCCAACCCCACGAACAGTACTCTTCACACCATCACCTGACTTCCTATTATTAACTAATGTAAAGCCTGTTTCATCAGGAGTTTTCTCTTTAACCGGTTCAATAATAACCAGTTTCGGACATTGCGCATCTTTTTGCCCGAATACTTTGTAACACGAGCACCTTGGCGGTTTCCAATCGTATACAACCCCAACTTCATCCAAAGAAATTCCTTTACCCTCCATATTATGGGTAGCCATAACCAGTTTTTTCTTTAAATTTTGTGTCTGAAGATACCTCAATCATAGCCCGGGCAAAATTGGGTCTCCCCAAAGATTTCATACACATAGTACTCATCCAACATCATGGGTTTACCCAAATTTTAAGAAATTAAACTTAGACCCACCTCTGTAAATCCAACTAACGGTACATCATACAGTCTCACCCAAACTGAAACCTTTGTTAAGTCTTTTTAGTCAGCGGGATGCTTGGTGTCCATTTGCTTAAAATAATAAGGATGTTTCTAATCATCCACGACCCTTCTTGCAACACTCGAATCATACCTTCTTCAGATACAAATTTAAAGAAGAAAAATCATTTGGAATTCATCATTGATTTTTCAATACCGTACTTGTTAAAAACGTTCATAACATAATTTTGGACGACAACAAACGCTGCTCTTTTTTCAATAAGATACCCATATAATGTATGGTTGTATCTAGCAGTAGCTTCTTTTACAACATCAATAGTTATCACCACATCAACACCCTCATCCATTACCTCTTCTTGTTCAAACTTTCGAAAATCAACCAGACGTTTAGGATTTGCCCCTGCAACAGCACTTAAAAAAGACAAAGGCGTCATTCCACCATCTATAGAATGGGTACTAGAAGCACCATTCCTAGATGACTGCCCATGTTAACAGGTGGAAAATCAGACTCCACATAAACCTCATCATTCGATGGAGTAACAGAAGCAGTATTAACGCTAGCATAATCATCGTTATCCTACTGAACATTGTCAAACATCAAAAATAGGCTATTGGGAACCCATATTAGTTGATGTATCTTTCTGATCCCGATCATTCAGTTTCTCAATATTTCTAGTATCACACCTCATAACCCTCACCACCGATCTTTTGATTACATAAAACCCTAGGGATCGTTTGCACAGTCTTCTTCTTCAATGTGCCCCCCAGAACTTTTCCCAAAAATCAACTAGCCATCGCACCCTTAACAGAGAAACGACCAAAGGACTAACATATGATGAATAGCACAATAAAACTCACCGGAATAATCAAACATGATGAAGATCGCCATTAGATGTTCGAAAAACTCGATTTTTTCTTTTTAAATAGTAATTTTTTTAAAGACTTGCAAAAATGGAAAAATTATCAAAATCGTTTCGAAAATGATAAAACCGAAGTTCCAAAGTTCGGTTTTGGTCAAACCAGAAGTTTGGAACTTCGGATTTTTTTTTTACAAAAAATAAAAAAATAATAATAAAAAAAAGCAAAACCGAAGTTTGAAACTTCGGTTTTGCTTTTATTATTATTATTATTATTATTTTTTATTTTTATTTTTCATTTTGGTTGCATTCTATCTCCCAATGGATTGAATGAGTAATCTTTAATACTTAACTTAAACTAAGAACAAATTAGAGAGCTTTTTAATCTATTGTAACGAAGTCTTAAAATATTACTACTGTATATGATTTTTAATGTTATTCTATGTTTAAATCCCACAAATTTGAAGGTTATAATAATAAATATAACATATAAATATAAATATAATTAAAAATAAGAACTATCGTACTAATCATCATCGGAACAATAATAGGAGCTATCGTACTCAGATATTATTTTAACTTAAATTTTAAAATAAATAAATAAAGTCTGACACGTAGAGAGTTTATTTTGTAAGTTGGCATTTGAGGCAGGAAATGAAAATGGTCAAAGAAGACGGCTAGTTTGGTTTGACAAAAAAAAATAAAAATAAATAATAAAAAAAGAAAAACCGAAGTTTGAAACTTCGGTTTTGCTTTTTTATTATTTTTTTAATTTTTTTGTTAAAAAAAGAGAAAAAAACAAATCCGAAGTTTGAAACTTCGGATTTGGCAAAACCGAAGTTTCAAACTTCGGTTTTACCATTTTTGTAACAAAAAATCCGATTTTTCCATTTTTGCAAGTCTCTTTAAAAAAATTACTATTTTTTAAAAAAATCCGAAAAACTCAGAGCATGCATGCGGCGAGGGTTATATATATATATATATATATATATATATATATATATATATATATATATATATATATATATATATATATATATATATATATATATATATATATATATATATATCCAACGCTAAGCACTAATTTTGGGATAAGGGGATAAGTGATTTTGTGATTTTTATATCTTTAGTTCTACAGCTCCGATTTAAAAAAAAATTGCTGGTATCTATTATCATTGTGTAGATTTAGAAAAAAATAAATATTTTCTTTTACTGGATCGTTAAGATACATCTGATGCATGTTAGCTGCTGTTTGATGCATGGTAGCTGCTGTTCATGCATCAGATGTATATTGACAAAAAAAAAAAAAAATGACTTCTGATTAATGAAAGATAGTGTTTAGGGTTTAGTAATTAGGGTTTAGTAATTAGAGTTTAAAAATTAGAGTTTAGGGTTTAGATTTAGGGTTTAGAATGAGTTTTTTGTAAACCCTAAACTCTAAACTCTAAACTGGGATAAATTAAAAAAAAACTCAAAAAACGTTTACATCATATGCATTTTAAGCTCATGTTAGAAAAAAAGAAAATTATGAATCTACACAATGTCAGTTAATCACAATTTTTTTTATTTTTTTATTATAAATCGGAGCTCTAATGTAAAAGATATAAAAATCAAATTTTACTTATCCTCTTATCTCAAAAATGTCGTTTATCCCTTGATCTCTCCCATATACATATACATATACATATATATATATATATATATATATATATATATATATATATATATATATATATATATATATATATATATATATATATATATATATATATATATATATATATATAACATTGCCATTTTTTATAAATGCTGATTTATTTTGTCATATATCTTTTCTTTTTAAATAATTTTACATTACTCAAATATGAAAACTATAATGTTATTTTTAAACTTTAATGTTATCTTTACATTACTGAGATGGAGTTTTATGGATGTAGGGAAACCATATATTACGCCATAAGATCTCTTTTTGTAATTTGTGTGTCATCTCTACTTATTAAATAATTTTTAAGATATACTAGTGAAATACCCGCGGATTCGCGGGTTTTTTTCAAAGAATTTTTATTTTAATAATCGATGTGTATGTAGTTATATGTATGATTTAGTGGATACTCTGTATTTTGGACAACATTTCCATTGTTAAAAGAACTTTAATTCGAATTTCCCTTAGTATTGCCCGATTCGTAGATCAAGTTGTGCTCGTTTACCTCTTATTTCACCACTTATGATCAGTTGTATTTGTCCGAAACGTATCCAATACATATGAAAACATAGTAGTAAGAATATCGGGCTTGTGATGACCCGAGAATTTTTGACTAAATTTAAACTTAATCTTTATATGATTTCGACACGATAAGCAAAGACTGTAATGTTAAGTCTCGAAAAATTTTTGAACTGTGTCATATATGCATTTGACCTTTGACTATGCCAAACGATTCACGAACATTTGAGTGTAAATAAATATGTAAATATATATATATATAATTAAATGAAAGTATATATATGTAAACATTTTGAATTAATAAGGCATATATTAATCATTTGAAAAGTAATATACAAAATAATTAAACTATTATGAATCTATATAAATATATATATATTTGACTTCTGTAATATCATATATATATTAAATATTATGTATATGTTAATACATATATATTTACATTATATAAATACTACATAGATAATAATAGGGATATTAATATATTAAATTTAATTACAAATTAAAATATAGTTGTGGTTATAGTATTACAAGTACTTCTAATATTACCATTAATATTAATAATAGTATTATTATCATTGTTGAAACTGTAAAGTTATCAAAGTAAAATTTTTATATAAAGATTAATTAAAAGAATAGTTTATTGGTAATTTAAATATCACTGGTTATTATTATTAAAAATTTCATTATTAACATGGTTATAAATAATATCATTATTAAGATAAGTAAAAAAACTATTATTTATATTGTCATATTATCTTTATTATATATATGACTTTTGTATTAATATGATTGTTATTATTTTTTTTTATTTATAACATTAAGAGTATTATTAATATAATTATATTTATTTATTAATAATATTACTTATAATCTATAAAAAAATATATATAAATATAATAGATATACAATTACCGAGATAGATATATACAGATACGTATAAGATATATACACGCAGTTGGATTTAGATATACATTTAAGAAAAATAGTATTTATATTATTTAGATTATTATTATTAATATAAGATGTATTATTATTTATATTTATATATTTTAATAAAAAAAATCCTGTTATAAAGATATAAAGCACGCGTATATATATATATATTTTTAATCTGTTTTGTTTTCTTCTTCCTGCACACTTGTGACTCTATGTCGATGGCTACAAAACAACAAGTAATCGATCCTCATTTGATACTTCAATCATACAATCACTCTTTCTCTGTAATCACTCATCAATCAAACGAAAAAAAAAGAAACAGGGTCGGCTCTTCACTTCACAATCTGATCAATCAATGGCTCAATCACAAATCGAATATCAAAATCTAATAAAACAGAGTTGGTAGAAATCATTCAAATAATCTAACTGCAGAATTTGAAGGTTCAATCCTTTCTATCAATTGTAAATTTTGAAGTCAAAGTAGAATTTCAAAAAGTCAACCGATTTATTCATGAAGAAATTCGAAATCGTTTTGAGGTCTTTGGATCAACTGATCATTCCTAAAGTTTCTAGGAACAATTTAACACTTATTTCATGTTGAAAGTTTGGGCCAAAACGTTCTTGAATTCAAAGTTAATTTTTTTTTCTTTACTTCCGAACAGCAGCAGCGGTTTGCAATTTTTTTTATTTTTTTTTTTGAAACCCAATTTATATTCTTCTGATTCCTTTTACAAGTCTTTACATTATATTTCGAATCAGTTATTTTGGTTAATGTTGAGGGTTGGATCGATTGAGTTAAAATTGAGTTAAAAATAATACAGATGGGTTAATAATCAGAAAAGTAGAAGGTGCTTGGATGGTTAAGAGTGTTAGTGTGTGAACGAGGGGTCTCGGGTTCGAGACCCAGCTGTGACATTTCTTTTTATTCCGAATATTGGAGGTAGTTTTCATATTTCAATTTGATTATTATTATTATTTATTGTTATTATTATTTGAATTATTATTAATTGTGGTTAATATGCTAGTTTTCATTATTAGTTATATGATTATTATTATCCTTAATATAATTTATAATATTATTATTACTAGTATTGTCATATAAAACTACTAGTACTATCATTACTAATATTATTATTAATAGTATTTATTATTATTGTATCACTATTATCATTGTTATAAGTAATATCTTAACATTATTATTATTATTATATTTATTAACAGTGCTATTATTATTATAAAAAAAAATAATTATTATTACTACTAACCATTTATTTAAAGTTATCATTTTAAAACAAAAAGTATTATGATCATTAGTAATAACAATATCATTATTATTGAAAGTATCATGAAGACAAAAATAAAAGTTTTAAACATATTATTATTGTATATATTAACTATAATAACAAATTATTTTAGAAACACTCATATATGATAATTTAGACATTTTTACTATAACACTAAACATATATACCTATATATAACTATAATAATATTAATCATTTTGAATATATACACAAAGTAAATATATATAACCTATAATTTATGATATAAAATAAAGTATATGTACTTAAATGGAATCTAGTATAAATCTCATAAAACTACAAATTATATATAAATAATATATATTAATAAATGAAATTATGCTATTTCCATTATATGCTTTAATAGAAATACAACTGATATAGGTTCGTGAATCCGAGGCCAACCATGCATTGTTCAATGTCGTCATATGTATTTTTACTACAAAATACATGATTGTGAGTTTCATTACTCCCTTTTTAAATGCTTTTGCAATATATATTTTTGGGACTGAGAATGCATGCGCTTTTATAAATGTTTTACGAAATAGACATAAGTAATCGAAACTACATTATATGGTTGAATGATCGAAATGGAATATGCCCCTTTTTATTAAGTCTGGTAATCTAAGAATTAGGGAACAGACACCCTAATTGACGCGAACTCTAAAGATAGATCTATCGGGCCCAACAAGCTCCATCCAAAGTATCGGATGCTTTAGTACTTTGAAATTTATATCATGTCCGAAGGAGGATCCCGGAATGATGGGGATATTCTTATATACATAGTGTGAATGTCGGTTACCAGGTGTTCAATCCATATGAATGATATTTTTGTCTCTATGCATGGGACGTATGTTTATAAGAAATGGAAATATGAAATCTTGTGGTCTACTAAAATTATGAAATGATTATTTATGTTAAACTACTGAACTCACCAACCTTTTGGTTGACACTTTAAAATATGTTTATTCTCAGGTACGAAAGAAATCTTCTGCTGTGCATTAACTCATACTAGAGACATTACTTGGAGTCATTCATGGCATATTTTAAAAGACGTTGCATTCAAGTCGTTGAGTTCATCAATATTATTATTAAGTCAATTATAGTTGGTTATATTATGAACTGGTATGCCTGCTGTCAACTTTCGATGTAATGAAAGTTTGTCTTTTCAAAAACGAATGCAATGTTTGTAAAATGTATCATATAGGGGTCAAGTACCTCGCGATGAAATCAATAGTTGTGAATCGTTTATAATCGATATGGACTTCGTCCGGATGGATTAGGACAGGTTTTGCACAGTTGGTATCAGAGCGGTGGTCTTAGCGAACCAGGTCTGCATTAGTGTGTCTAACTGATAAGTCGTTAGGATGCATTAGCGAGTCTGGACTATGACCGTGTCTGCATGTCAAAAGTTTTGCTTATCATTAGTATCGAAAATTATTTGCTTATCATCCTTAAAGTCTAGACACGTCTTACTGCCTCTATTGCATAGACAGTATATAGATAAATTCATATCTTAGCATATCTGTTATTATTACCTTTGCCTGAAAGCTTTCGTAGATTCCTCCGTAACTTATGGAATTTTAGTATTATATATGCATATGTAAATTATGTATTGCAGGGTACTAATCTACATCCTATAATCTATTTCTTATTAAAAATCTTTCATCTGATCGTACGAGATGAATCCTTCAACCAGTTCGAATTCCTCGGATTCCGACAGCTATTCCGACATGGATATTCACCTAAGCTCCGAAAGCGGTGTCACTAGAATGAATCAATCAATCAGTCATCACCAATTCATCTGATGGGTCCGTAGTCGACTTAATCAATGGATACGAGAAGAAGGCGATCCCTTCCACCAACCATATTGCCCTCTTGGCAAAGAACCTGAAGCACTTACCGGCGAACCTGTTCGTAATACCATTTTCTTTCTCATTTTTCGAATATCTCGCCATGAATATATACTATCTCAAAACCTTATTTACTCGCTCATTCTAACCGCCAATTATCCCGAAGTAATAGTAGAAGCCAACGAGCTTCGCGCTCGAGTTGTAGCTTTGGAAAATATGGTGCAAAACGTACCAGCTTCAGCAATGTCACCAGCATCAAAAGTACCACCAACAACCCAAGCTTCAATATCACATGCCTCAACATCTCATTCTGTACCTCGAGTATAATCATCGTTCTATGTATCGTTCTACATCAATTATCTTCGTTCTTCATGGCGATTATGTAATCTCTAAAGTCTTAGAGATTATTTATTCTAGCTCAAACTAAAAATCAAATGAGGTTAATATCCTATTAACTCATTAAATCCATGATTGTATCTGAAGAAAATATATATGTATATATGTTTTCATAAAGATTGTAATTAAAAATTCTTTCATACAAAGTGTTAATCGTGAAAATATTTTAACGGGTAGGTAATACCCGAGGAATATTCAGATTTCACATTAATAAATTACACTGTACATTCCTTGAAGCTGATTCAACAGTCGTTTAATATCCTACTTACATCCACCGATATGTGTATCCGTTCACCGCAGAATAACCATTTTTATTCAAATTCATATTTGGATTTTGATTTATCATAATCCAACAAGTGGCATAATGAAGAAAACATTGGACAAAATAAAATTTGTTAGAAACAAACAAATTAACTATGAGAAATTTTGTTAAGAATCCACGCTAACTGTTTCCAGCTAACTGTTCCTAGCTAACTAATTACATTTTATTTATCGCAGTTTATTTATTGCAATTTAATTATCGCAATTCTATTTATCGTCATTTAATTTCTGTTATTTACTTTACGCACTTTATTTATCGTCATTTAAATTCTGTTATTTATTTTACGCACTTTAAATGTGGGGACACGTATACAAGGTTTTGACATATCATATCGACCCATCTATATATATTATTTGGAATAACCATAGACACTCTATATGCAGTAATGCGGGAGTTAGCTATACAGGGTTGAGGTTGATTCTACAATAATATATATAGTTTGAGTTGTGATCGAGTCTACGACATGTACACGGGTCACGATACGTATTAATTAATTCGAATATTTTATAGTAAACTATATATCAATTATTATTTATACACTGCTAACTGTGGACTATCAACTGAGGACTATCAATATTGGACAATTAAAATAAATTAAAATATTAATTTTAACATATGAAACTAAACAATTCTTCAAGTTGCCACTTGATTTCATCTTAAATCTCATTTGTATTTTGATGATTACAATCTGCGTTTAAACCTTTCATGATTCTTGAAAACACCTCAATCGAGAGGATGAACCAACCGAACTTCATCTACGGAAGGAAAAATTTATGCATATAGTTATGCACCTGAGAAACTCTCGACAATTGAGTAAAAGTTTAACACGTAGTCGCGTCAGATTCTTTGGCATTTATTATCAAAAATAACCTTGCGATCCCTTTTCAAAGTAGCCAATTTTTTCACAGCTCCAGCAGGTCAACTTCGACTTTTCATTCGAAGTAGCCTTACTATAAATCCTGATATATACGATTACCCTTTTAATACCGGAGAATTCTTTTATATTCCACCATATTACCAGCAGACGTACCAACAACCTCATTACTTCTTGGCTTAAATCTCTCCGACAAATCAGTATATTTATTCATTGAAACCCTATCAAATACTCATCCGCATCTTGTAACGAGAACTGCCATACCAATTACCGGGAATCAGCAATCAGTACCTTGAAAACTCACAGCATATCTACATCAACAGTTATATGTATGACATTTATCTCATAGAATTATGATCTCCCATTCTGAAATTCTGAAAAGCACTCAGTCACAAATCAATACTCTGAATGTTGAGAAAGCTGAATGAAGCATCAGAAACCATAGACAACCATAAACGCCTTTAATCATCGGAAGTTTGATGATAAAGAATAGTATGTTGGAAAAGCTCATAAAAGTTGAAACTGGAAAACGGATTAAGCTAACCATGAAGGAGACCAAGGACAAATACAAGGACCATACTCTATATTCAAAGAATCCAGGTAACTCTGGATCCGTTGAAATCTTTAGAGAATTATCTTGCTCCGAAGTCATGTTAAAATCTTGCGGAAATATTTCTCCATCAACCATCGAACTTAGAAATTCCAAAATATCATCATCAATATCTTCGATATTTCTGAGGATATTTTCATAAATATTCTCATCCAAAATTATATACCTCTTCGTGCTTCCTGTGTATCATATATTGGAAACATTCAATAGAAAATTTAGTACCGAAAAGCAGATTATGCGAAACTATGAAGAAAGCCATGGACAAATCATAAAGAATAAGTTTGACTTCAAAGAATCCAAATGATTCAATGTCTGCTAAAGTCTTTAGTGAATATCTTGCTTCTTACTCTAAACCCTTGCAGACAATAGTTTCTATCATCCTCTGATCTTAGATATTCCGAGATATTATCATATCTTTCATTATAAATATCCTCCATATTTCTGAAGATATTTTTATAACTATTCTTATCTGAAATCATTAATCTCTTCGTGCTATCAGTATTACATCATATAGAAACTGTTAGTTTCTATATTCTGTAAACTTTCGAGCTTAAAATATGAATGTTATTGAAGTAATGTTGGGAATTGATGCATGGGTTAGTAGAATATAATGACACTTGATCAACGTGATTATATTACAGTAAATCATGCTGAGTTTCTAAATGGAACATGATGATTCACAGATTATAACGTCATCATGTGCCATGTTACATAACTCTTTCATTCTGCTTAACTTCTGAACATATCAATAAAATATATTCTTGATATTTCTATTCTCAGTGACTCAGGTAATTTGACAAAACAAATCGTGCTACTACCATTCCTTTCTACCTTGTATATTATAATAGTTCGAAACTCCATACCTATGAATTCTGGACGGTTACTTGCAAAAAGTAAACCAAAGCATGAAACTCCGAAATAGAAAAGGGGTATATATCGTAGCAAATAAGAGAGCGCATTAACTGTGGATGACAATAATTATAGGAGACAGAAGCAGGGACATTGAAATATAAGGGAAGATATAAAACCCAATAACAACAGAGAAGTTACAAACCGTGGATATTAATACAATTAGCAATATAAAGACACCGTATAATTAAGAATAGTATCCCCCTAAGGCAATAGTAGAAGCAAACAGATTTTCTAGTGGAAGATTGAAAAGAAGGATGACAGATACATAGATAGGAAAATATCATGAATCAGAACTGGATAGAGCATTTCCCCAATAATTTAGAAGTAGGAATAGAGGAAGAAAGTATATGAATGGTGAAAGTAATGGAAAAGAAAAAGTTCATTTATAGTAAAAATACCAGACAAAGAAATCAAGACAGATTTTCGCAGTAATTATTGAGATCTTAATTTCCTTGTTCGTCGAAGAATAAAATCTTTTAGATTTCGAAGATTTTCTTGAAATCCCTTAAATTCCGGAATTCAACCCTGACTCTGTCAAAAGTTAAGATGAATCTTTAATTTCCTATTTCACTCTTTTGCGATAGCTTCACTCGAATTCTTAGAATAATAGAATCATTTTATCATTATTATCCAATAATGATAAAACTCTAGTTATCAACTCATATTCGTCATGAAAACATTTTTATTGTTAACCCTGACCACCTCACTCAAATTTCGGGACGAAATTTCTTTAACGGGTAGGTACTGTGATGACCCGGGAATTTCCTACTAAATTTAAACTTAATCTTTATATGATTTCGTCACGATAAGCAAAGACTGTAATGTTAAGTCTCGAAAAAGTTTTGAACTGTGTCATATATGCATTTGACCTTTGACTATGCCAAACGATTCACGAACATTTGAGTGTAAATAAATATGTAAATATATATATATAATTAAATGAAAGTATATATATGTAAACATTTTGAATTAATAAGGCATATATTAATCATTTGAAAAGTAATATACAAAATAATTAAACTATTATGAATCTATATAAATATATATATATTTGACTTCTGTAATATCATATATATATTAAATATTATGTATATGTTAATACATATATATTTACATTATATAAATACTACATAGATAATAATAGGGATATTAATATATTAAATTTAATTACAAATTAAAATATAGTTTTGGTTATAGTATTACAATTACTTCCAATATTACCATTAATATTAATAACAGTATTATTATCATTGTTGAAACTGTAAGTTATCAAAGTAAAATTTTTATATAAAGATTAATTAAAAGAATAGTTTATTGGTAATTTAAATATCACTGGTTATTATTATTAAAAATTTCATTATTAACATGGTTATAAATAATATCATTATTAAGATAAGTAAAAAAACTATTATTTATATTGTCATATTATCCTTATTATATATATGACTTTTGTATTAATATGATTGTTATTATTTTTTTTATTTATAACATTAAGAGAATTATTAATATAATTATATTTATTTATTAATAATATTACTTATAATCTATAAAAAAATAAATATATAAATATAATAGATATACAATTACTGAGATAGATATATACAGATACGTATAAGATATATACACGCAGTTGGATTTAGATATACATTTAAGAAAAATAGTATTTATATTATTTAGATTATTATTATTAATATAAGATGTATTATTATTTATATTTATATATTTTAATAAAAAAATCATGTTATAAAGATATAAAGCACGCGTATATATATATTTTTTTAATTTGTTTTGTTTTCTTCTTCCTGCACACTTGTGACTATATGTCGATGGCTACAAAACAACAAGTAATCGATCCTCATTTGATACTTCAATCATACAATCACTCTTTCTCTGTAATCACTCATCTATCAAACGAAAAAAAAAGAAACAGGGTCGGCTCTTCACTTCACAATCTGATCAATTAATGGCTCAATCACAAATCGAATATCAAAATCTAATAAAACAGAGTTGGTAGAAATCATTCAAATAATCTACCTGCAGAATTTGAAGATTCAATTCTTTCTATCAATTGTAAATTTTGAAGTCAAAGTAGAATTTCAAAAAAGTCAACCGATTTATTCATGAAGAAATTCGAAATCGTTTTGAGGTCTTTGGATCAACTGATCATTCCTAAAGTTTCTAGGAACAATTTAACACTTATTTCATGTTGAAAGTTTGGGCCAAAACGTTCTTGAATTCAAAGTTAATTTTTTTTTTCTTTACTTCCGAACAGCAGCAGCGGTTTGCAAATTTTTTATTTTTTTTTTGAAACCCAGTTTATATTCTTCTGATTCCTTTTACAAGTCTTTACATTATATTTCGAATCAGTTATTTTGGTTAATGTTGAGGGTTGGATCGATTGGTTATAGATGAGGAAGATGATAGAACTTAAAATTGAGTTAAAAATAATACAGATGGGTTAATAATCAGAAAAGTAGAAGGTGCTTGGATGGTTAAGAGTGTTAGTGTGTGAACGAGGGGTCTCGGGTTCGAGACCCATCTGTGACATTTCTTTTTATTCCGAATATTGAAGGTAGTTTTCATATTTCAATTTGATTATTATTATTATTATTATTATTTATTGTTATTATTATTTGAATTATTATTAATTGTGGTTAATATGCTAGTTTTCATTATTAGTTATATGATTATTATTATTATTATCCTTAATATAATTTATAATGTTATTATTACTAGTATTGTCATATAAAACTACTAGTACTATCATTACTAATATTATTATTAATAGTATTTATTATTATTGTATCACTATTATCATTGTTATAAGTAATATCTTAACATTATTATTATTATTATATTTATTAACAGTGCTATTATTATTATAAAAAAAATAATTATTATTACTACTAACCATTTATTTAAAGTTATCATTTTAAAACAAAAAGTATTATGATCATTAGTAATAACAATATCATTATTATTGAAAGTATCATGAAGACAAAAATAAAAGTTTTAAACATATTATTATTGTATATATTAACTATAATAACAAATTATTTTAGAAACACTCATATATGATAATTTAGACATTTTTACTATAACACTAAACATATATACCTATATATAACTATAATAATATTAATCATTTTGAGTATATACACAAACTAATATATATAACCTATAATTTATGATATAAAATAAAGTATATGTACTTAAATGGAATCTAGTATAAATCTCATAAAACTACAAATTATATATAAATAATATATATTAATAAATGAAATTATGCTATTTCCATTATATGCTTTAATAGAAATACAACTGATATAGGTTCGTGAATCCGAGGCCAACCATGCATTGTTCAATGTCGTCATATGTATTTTTACTACAAAATACATGATTGTGAGTTTCATTACTCCCTTTTTAAATGCTTTTGCAATATATATTTTTGGAACTGAGAATGCATGCGCTTTTATAAATGTTTTACGAAATAGACATAAGTAATCGAAAATACATTATATGGTTGAATGATCGAAATCGAATATGCCCCTTTTTATTAAGTCTGGTAATCTAAGAATTAGGGAACAGACACCCTAATTGATGCGAACTCTAAAGATAGATCTATCGGGCCCAACAAGCTCCATCCAAAGTATCGGATGCTTTACTACTTCGAAATTTATATCATGTCCGAAGGAGGATCCCGGAATGATGGGGATATTCTTATATACATAGTGTGAATGTCGGTTACCAGGTGTTCAATCCATATGAATGATATTTTTGTCTCTATGCATGGGACGTATGTTTATGAGAAATGGAAATATGAAATCTTGTGGTCTATTAAAATTATGGAATGATTATTTATGTTAAACTAATGAACTCACCAACCTTTTGGTTGACACTTTAAAGCATGTTTATTCTCAGGTACGAAAGAAATCTTCCGCTGTGCATTAACTCATACTAGAGACATTACTTGGAGTCATTCATGGCATATTTTAAAAGACGTTGCATTCAAGTCGTTGAGTTCATCAATATTATTATTAAGTCAATTATAGTTGGTTATATTATAAACTGGTATGTCTGCTGTCAACTTTCGATGTAATGAAAGTTTGTCTTTTCAAAAACGAATGCAATGTTTGTAAAATGTATCATATAGGGGTCAAGTACCTCGCGATGAAATCAATTGTTGTGAATCGTTTATAATCGATATGGACTTCGTCCGGATGGATTAGGACGTGTTTTCACAGGGCTTATTTGTAGTCTGAATTATATATTCTTTTAGTCATATTGCTAATCATGTAATGCACCATGAAGCCCAAATTAGAGATATAATTAACATATAAATATAAATGAAAACAATGTAAATCACCCAAAACAAAAATCCTCAATGCATTATATATAAGAATAATAATATAGTAATTAAACTCTAGGGCGACTTATCCACAAAATTGATAATGCAGTAGTCCGTTGTAGGTATTGATTAATTGCTAAATATGTTGATGCCAAATTTTTGGTTGTTAAAACGGTATGAAATTTATCAATTGTGCTTGCACGTAATTGATCTGCCTGAAAAAACAATTGAGTAATTGAAGGTAAGTAACATCGAAAACCTTATACAATAAAATGAACATAAAATCAAATAATAAAAAATGTTAAAATGTTATTAGTACTAAATACTTTAATATGAACATTTTCATAACACGTAACTTTCTCATAGACATTAACATGTTGCCCGTGTAGTTTTGATAATAAGAATCATCTCCAGTTGGAGGGAACGATTTACATGTTAAAAGTTTTGCTATGCTTGTTTGAACTTCCATAATACGATTTGACAAATCAGTTTCTTGATCGATACAGTATTTTCCCATTCTTTAATGTTATTGGTCTGTAAAGTTGTTAAATCAACTTTAACCAAAATTAACTGAAAAAATTGATAATTTGATGTTATGTCATTTAGTATTCAATATCTATAAGAAATATATTGGAAGTATACATATTACGTTGTTATAAGGAAATCACTTGCTTTCTCTGATAATGTCTGAAGGACGAAAGCCATCAATCCACATAATACACCTTTCAACTGGTATCATCCAATTCCCATATATAATATTTAGCACGTCATTCTTCGTTGCTGATTTTTTTTAGTATGAATAATTCTTTAAATTGTTGTTCAACAATTTGTAGAATAAGATTTATATTTGTGTTTGTATAGTCTTTAGTCATTACTTTACGCAATCGAAATATTAAATTTCCATGCTCAACAACCAAGCCTTGTATTGTTCAGCACAATTTGTGATGTCTGTTAAAGAATAATAATAGAGTAAATGATTGTGTATAAATTGAAATGTTGTACTAAAAATTCATAAGCATTTTCGATTTAAAAAGCAACTTACCTTATTCATTTGATGGAGGATAAATTATTGTCTTATCATCCAATATCATATACTACAATGAAAAAGTAAATATATACGATTAGTACAACACTGTTATATTAACCTTAATAACGTTTTATATTTTTTTTATTTTCTCATTAATATTTAATGAGAAAATATCCAATGAGCATATGATTATATACAAAACCTAGTTGTGAAGTGACTTTGCTTCATGTAGTTCTTGTGTTAATTTTTTGTTTAGGTCTTCTAAATCCTCAACATACTTCTACATAATTTGGATACTAAGTTAATAGTTTGTATATAATAACGTCTCATTAAATTTATGTAACGGGTATAACATTAACAAATACTATTCTAGAAATTAAGTAGATATATTTCACATATGTAGATTACCTTTTTGCGATAGTAGGACCGTTGAACATTATCACAATTTCGAGCTTTTTTCTTCAATAGCTTAGTCCATGCATTTTTACATTGAGTAAAATATTAATATTCCACACTGAGTAAGTGAATGGAAAATCGGAAAAATAAATCAAAAACACTTTTTTTGTAAAATGTTATTGTAGATTTATATTGCCATTCAATATGTATTTATAAAGACAGTATCTTATATTTTGCAGACCTTGTTTATATTGTTTTTCATGAATATTAATACAATTCCACCAAAAAAAATGTTTATGAAGGCTTGTTGTTAATATCTAAAGTTTGGTAAAAGGTTTGTAAGACAAAATGTTCAATTTAATAAAGTGATTAACAATCAAAAAGATAATACATATTGTGATTTAAAGAATACTAACCTTTTCTTCATCTACATCCACAACATGTTTTCTAACTTGATCATCTTTATTGTTTTGTAGACTACTTGAAGCAGCTGCATGATTTTGAGATTTGTTCATGAAGATGACAGTAGAGAGGACAATTATGAATATATTTTTTTTCAATCGGCATAGTATAGTGACTATTGGAATAGCGTTTTCTGTGTTTTAAAGGAAATTTGTCACATTTTTTTGTAACGATATACTGAGTTGATTTGATAGCGCATCTCTTGTAGTTTTAAAAAGATCACAGTATATCATTTCTACAAATAGGATTTCTTGTGCAAAATTAAAAAAGTAATATGGCGTACATCACAAAGTAGATATAAAATTCACCTAATCACAAAGTAATGATAAGGAATGTGCAAAATCACTAAACAATCATACAATCATTGTGCACATCATAATTTTAAAATTAAACTCGCTTTTCTGATTACTAAGAGTTCTGCAGTATATACTCTTGATTTTAGTAAAACAGATGCTTCGTGACTCCCCTAATGATCTTGTTCTGCCGATCCCATACATGATCTTGTTACGAAACAAACATACACTCAACTTTCACATCTTGAATTGCTGATTCCGCACATCGTATTACCAAACATTTCAGCATTCACAAACCAAAGTATAGGACAGAACTATAAGAAACCTAATATAAATATACTTGAACACAGTGAATCATAGTAAAGGTGTTGGAAGCTTCGACGAGCCCAACACACCACTATAGAGGATCTAGACTATACTAGACTCACTACACCAACACTTTGACGTTGGTTAGCTTTTAATTTTATAAATCCTTAGTGCACAATGTACTTAGGCGACAGTGTCGACCATATATCTTTAGGCGGTATAACCGACCATGTATTACATAGGCGGCAGAGCCGACCATATAATAAGAACAACAAAAGTGCACTAAGAACTTAAACACAAACTAAGGCTTGATCGGGAAACTTAACAAAAACACTTATATTAAATTACAATTACAATATTACTTACAAGCTTTATCTTCTCTACTTTCGCTAACTCACACTCTTCTTCTCTTCTTCACAACTCACTTCTTATTTCACTCTCACAACTTCATACAACACAAATGAAATCTCCTCCCATATTTATACTACTCCATGGAACATTCTAGAACCTAGATATTTCCATGGATATATAAATATCTAGATATTTCTACAACCTACAAATATCTAGATTTTTCTTTTACATTTCAATTTCTAGATTTTTCTCTCATATTCTAATATCTAGATATTTTCTTATACATATTAATATCTAGATATTTTACCCATATACATTTACTAATTCCATATTATTCTAAATTTGTATTGTATTTTAACACTCCCCCTCAATGCAAATTTTCTTCCAACGATGTCTTGCAGACCATTCCAAGTGCTTCTCTGAATTTTGTAAACTTCGGTTTACTTAGGCTCTTGGTGAATATATCTGCTACCTGTTCATCTGTCTTTGTTGGCACCATCTTGATCTCCCCTTCAAGGACCTTCTCGCGAACATAGTGATAGTGTACTTCTATATGTTTTGTTCTTGCATGAAAGACTGGATTCTCTGCTAGACGTATAATTAATAGGTTATCGCAGAAAAGCTCTACTTGATAGTCTGTTGATTGATGAAGATCTTCCATTAGTTGTTTCAACCATGTAATTTCTTGTGTTGCTGACGATGCCAATCGATATTCTGCTTCAGTGCTTGACAAGGATACTGTTGGTTGTCTCTTGCTGCACCATGATATTACTCCTGATCCAAGACTAAACATGTATCCAGTTGTTGACCGTCGTGTATCATAGTCTCCAGCGTAATCGGCGTCACAATATCCAGTCACGTGACATTCTTTTGTTTTCTTGTACAAAATGCCAAAGTTAATAGTGCCTTTAACATACCTTAAGATGCGTCGTACAACATCAAGGTGAGACTTCTTCGGATTGCTCATGTATCGACTAACCACTCCAACTGCATAAGATATGTCTGGCCGGCTTAGTGTGAGATAAATAAGACTTCCGACCATCTTTCGATAAATGGTAACATCTTGAAGACTTTTTCGTTCATCTGCTAGTAGTTTTGTATTCGGATCCATCGGAGTTGATATAGGTTTGCAATTAAGCATTCCGTTCTTTTGTAAAAGATCTCGCGCATATTTCTGTTGTCCCAGAAATAATCCTTCTCTTTTCTGCTCTATTTCGAGTCCAAGAAAATGTTTGAGTTCTCCAAGCTCCTTCATATGAAATCTGATAGACAGATTCTCTCTTGTTCTTTGAATCTCCTCATAGTGATCTCCCGTGATGATTAAGTCATCCACATATACTAGCACTATGGCTAGTTTTCCTTGATCTTGTTTCACAAATAAACTAGAATCTGAAGGAGCAACTGTGAAACCACTTTTTACTAAAAACTCGCCAATCTTCCCGTACCAAGCTCTTGGAGCCTGCTTCAAGCCGTATAGTGCTTTCATTAATTTGCAGACATGGTCAGGATGGAACTTGTTCTCAAAGCCTCTTGGTTGCTCCATATAAATTTCTTTGTCAAGTTCTCCATGTAAGAAAGCGTTCTTGACATCCATCTGCCACAGCTTCCAAGATTTGCTAGCGGCCAAAGCTAGTAGAGCTGGAATTGTTGTGATCTTCGCCACTGGACTAAACGTTTCTTCATAATCCAGCCCATATTGTTGAGAAAAACCTCTAGCAACAAGTCGAGCTTTATACCTTTCAATGGAGCCATCTGATCGAGTCTTCACCTTGTAAACCCATTTACAAGATATTGGTTTTACATCTTTTGGCTTTGGAACTAAACTCCATGTCTGGTTTTTCTTTTAGTGCATTAATTTCTTCTTCCATCGCTTTCTGCCATTCTCGATTTTGCACTGCTTCTTCATAAGTAGAAGGCTCAATAGGTATTGATTCATCCACATGAGCAGCATTGGCATACCTTGGATTAGGTTGTCTCGGCCTTGTTGACCTCCTTAATTCTTGTGCATGCTCCTCGACTTTCTTTTGGCTTGGACGAACCTCCTCGGATATAGATTGATGTACACCAGTTTTCCATGGACTCTTTTTCTTAGAGTACGACCCTTCTCCTTCTTTTATTGGATCCAATATCTGCTCTTTAGGTTCTTCTTTTTCTTCTGGAACTTCTTCTAATCCATGAGATTCTGGAAGCTCTATCTTTTGAGGTGACCACCATGAAGAAGCTTCATCAAATACCACATTTCTTGAAGTATGGCACTTTCCAGTATTTGGATCACAACATCTCCATCCTTTTCTTGATTCATCATAACCGACAAAAATGCACCGAATTGCATTCTTATCAAATTTGCTTCGTAGATGATCTGGTACGAAGACGTAGCATACACATCCAAAAACCTTGAGATGGTTGACGGTTGGCTTGATCTTCCATAATCTTTCATATGGTGAAATATATCCCAACTTTGTTTGTGGGAGTCTATTAATCACGTATGAAGCCGTCCTCATACATTCGGCCCAAAATTTTCCTGGTACATTCTTACCATGAAGCATACTTCGACAGGTTTCAGCAAGATGACGATTCTTACGTTCTGCCACTCCATTATGTTGTGGAGTATTAGGGCAAGTTAATTGCCTTCTGATCTTGTGCTTCTTAAGATAGATATTGAACTCGGTTGATAAATATTCTCCTCCATTATCTGTGCATAAGCATCGAATCTTAGTATTGAGCTCACTTTCTACCTTGTTCTTGAACTCTTTAAACTTCAGAAAAGTCTCCGACTTCTCCTTCATGAAGTAAACCCACACATATCTTAAGAAGTCATCAATGAATGTCACCATATATTTCATACCTCCAAGTGATGTTTGTTTCACTGGGCCAAAAACATCTGAGTGTATGAGCTCTAGTGGTGTCTTGGACTGATGCGCTGACTCCTTGAATGGCAATTGGTGAGCTTTGCCAAATTGAAATCCAGCACATATTGTATCTGTTCGGATATCAATTTGAGGAAGCCCATTTACTATGCGTTTTACCATCATCTCCTTTAACTTGTTGTAGCCCACATGCCCAAGATGTTCATGCCAAAGATCAGCCGTCTCATTTTTTCGAGTCTTATCCACATAAGCTGTTTCAGCAGATAATACATAGACCGATTCTATTCTTCTTCCATGCATAACTGGATTGCCAACCATCTTTACTCTCTTGAATACGGACACATCTTCTGGTCCAAAGAGCACATAGTTCCCTTCTGCTGTCAATTGTGGTACTGACAGTAAATTCTTCTTTAGGCCAGGGACAAGATACACCTTCTCGAGTTGGAGCTTATGAGAGTCGCCTTCATTTGGAATTATTGTCTTTCCAATGTGAGAAATAGACAACCTTGAATTGTCGGCTGTCAACACGACTTTCTTTCCTTTGTAATCCTCCATTTCTTGCAGCTTCGTCTCATCATTGGTCATATGATTTGAGCACCCAGAATCAATGATCCAATCATCTTTGTAGTTTATTTTTGACTTTAAGGTTGCTGCAAGAGCTTGATCATCCATGTCAGCTTCAACGGAGAGCCCTGCTTCTGCATCCCATGTTTCCTCATTAATGGTTGCTTCGAATGTGACCTCTTTCTTCTCATCTCTTGCGGCGACCACATTTCCTTCGAAAGTTCGCCTTCTGGGGAATCTACATTCTCGAGCAAAATGACCCTTCTTGCCACAATTGAAGCATTCACCATTCTTTCTCTTATCATTTTCCCCGTATTGTTGGCGATGATCTCTTCTTCCTTGTTGAGCTCCCCCTGAAGCGTTGCCTTTTGATTTTGGGTGACCCTTCCACCCATATGTCTTACTTTCTTTCATCGCCTCTTGTCTTCGAGATGTTGCTTTCTTTTTATTGGTGAAGAGTGCATCTTCTCCGTCTTTTACGGTTACTTCATTCATCTGCTTGGCTAATGCCTCTTGATTTGCCAATAGATTCTCCAGCTCTATTAATGATGGTTGAGTAGGCCATCCTCTCACAGCGGCTATAAATCCATTATACTCGGATCTTAAGCCGTGGATGATAATTCTCTTCATCCTTGCATCACTCACTTTCTCTTCAGGAGCAAGTTGAGATATCTCACGGCAAATTGATTTCACCTTGGTGAAATACTGAGAAATAGATAGACTTCCTTGTGAGATACCCGCGAGCTCATTTTCCAAGAGCTGGAGGCGTGCTTCATTCTTCTTTGAAAATAATTTTTCAAAAGTTTCCCAAGCTGCCTTTGGTGTTTTCTCGTCACGGATGTGCTCCAATAGATCCTCCTCGATTGTAGTCTTCAATATAAATAAAGCCTTCCCGGCCTTGATGTTCCATTTTCTCAAGGCTTCAGCATTTTCTTACGGTGGAGGCGTTGTGTCACTGCCAGCAACTATTTCCCATAAATCCTGTCCTTGTAGGTAGGATTCTATGCAAGTCCGCCAATAACCATAGTTGTGGTTATTGAGACTCTTGATTTCACTGCTCGTACTTGCAAGATCTGTCATCATGACGTCCAACGTCCAATAAGCTTGGTCCCTGACCGATGAGCTTTCACAGTTCCTAACTGTGCTCCGACAGAATCTTCCTTAGAGCCTTGGTGAAAACAAGCCGATGTAAACGTCCAACGTTTACCGATTTCCTCCACTAGAAATGGTCCCGAACGACCCGCTCTGATACCAATTGTTGGAAGCTTCGACGAGCCCAACACACCACTATAGAGGATCTAGACTATACTAGACTCACTACACCAACACTTTGACGTTGGTTAGCCTTTAATTTTATAAATCCTTAGTGCACAATGTACTTAGGCGACAGTGTCGACCATATATCTTTAGGCGGTATAACCGACCATGTATTACTTAGGCGGCAGAGCCGACCATATAATAAGAACAACAAAAGTGCACTAAGAACTTAAACACAAACTAAGGCTTGATCGGGAAACTTAACAAAAACACTTATATTAAATTACAATTACAATATTACTTACAAGCTTTATCTTCTCTACTTTCGCTAACTCACACTCTTCTTCTCTTCTTCACAACTCACTTCTTATTTCACTCTCACAACTTCACACAACACAAATGAAATCTCCTCCCATATTTATACTACTCCATAGAACATTCTAGAACCTAGATATTTCCATGGATATATAAATATCTAGATATTTCTACAACCTACAAATATCTAGATTTTTCTTTTACATTTCAATTTCTAGATTTTTCTCTCATATTCTAATATCTAGATATTTTCTTATACATATTAATATCTAGATATTTTACCCATATACATTTACTAATTCCATATTATTCTAAATTTGCATTGTATTTTAACAAAAGGTACATCTAACTTGTGGTATATCTTCGTTAATATACTCACAGCAACCCCATAGCTGGTTACTAACTTTTGGTAAACCTAAATTAAAGAAAGGTAGAGAGTTAGATGTACAAAAGTTAAAAAAGACTGAATGAATTATACGTTTAGTTCACATTAACTCATATTTTACCTTGCTATTCCCTTATTTTACAATTATGCATAAGTAGAACGATGGAGTCAATATCATTCTTTCTAGCAGACACATAGTCAAAAACTCGAGTAGCATGGTGAGCCATAATGCACATCTAATGGTATTACCACTGCACATGAAAACATTTTGATTTAATTATAAATTTGTTATTTTTTTTTTTCAAAAGAGTTATTTCTAAAATATTTCGAATAATACCTGTTATCTTTCAGAGTAAACTCTAGAGATTTGTCATCAACTCCATTTTCACGTTTGACACGCATTGGTTTCATCTCAACCAATGCCCCAAGCACATCTGTTGCTCTAAAAATTGCCGGTTATTAAAATTTTTTTAAGCTAAAATTTAATAAGCTAAAAAATGTAAAAATAGAAATCATGTTGACCATGTTAACAAATCATACCAAACACTGCATCTGTTGAAAGCTTCCATTCCAACAGCTCTTGGAAATGAACTGGACTGTACCCCTCGGTTGCAATATCAAACGCATGACATACAGTAATAGTAGTCGATCTAAAGATGCTTATTTTGAGAACATTATGTATTAATTTCACCTTATCATCACAGTCAACCAATCAAAAGTTGGTCAATTCAAAGTACTTGCCTTTAAAAAAAGTCGATTCGTAAAACGAAATCCACCTTTTTGGGAACAGAAGCTCGGATTTTATTACCCTCTAATACATGTATTTCAGATATATGATGCAAATAAAATACAGTACATTATAATATTATACTTCTAGTGTCAACATAAGGTTTAGATACTTTTCAAAAACGAAATACACAGATTCATTTAAATGCTAACAAATGATTTATCGTTTAAAATGATCATATAGTTTTTCCTGAATTCTGATCATCAATTAGTATCATCTCCAGTGACATTGCTGAGTTAGGGTTACTGAAATAGGTTTTCTTCCAAGTTACAAAAATCTTAACCCTAACAACAGCACCATTCATCTCACTTTTAACAGGTTCAAAGGAGTATGTTGAACAACTGCAGCTATTACGATATTTTTATTTGTATAATAAAAGAAATGCTATAAGAGAAAAGAGATTTGAGTGTACTTTATGGGTTTGTTTAGAATGCTATTTATACTAAAATATATCCCTGTGGACAATAATTTTAGAAAGGTTGAAAATGAAATCATGTACTTAATGTATTTTTCTTCTAATTGATTCTGTTGATAAAACTTTGTGTACAATTAGTGTAAATCTTCCAAAAATATGTGTGTTAATAATAACTATTTTTCTAGAATGATCCTGTGATTAGCAAGAACACAGTTATAATTATTTTAAGAGGGTAACAGCAATTACCCAAAATCAAAACAATTCAAAGATTTCTAAAATCAAACCGATACAATTATTCGATTATATTGAAATACAAATATTTTTCGGATCAAGAAGAATTTATTAAAAATCCAAAGATGCGAATTGAACATATAATATATTTTTAATTGCATAAATTTATAAGTGAAATTAGAATACAAACATCACATATACCTGAATAAATTAGACGCAGGATAATTCGAGACTCGAGGTAATTTTAGATAGGCCAATGTGTAAACGAATGAAGATGTTGATCGATAGCTAATTGAATTATCACTGCTTTCAGTAACCCTAACATGTCTGAAATTATCCTTTTTTTTTTTTTTTTTTTTTGTAATAGCCGATGGAAGATTTCTTGATTCACGATTAGGATACAATCGTATAATATGTAGAGGAAGATGATGATTGATGCACAATTAATTAATAACATGTATGATCGATTGAAGATGAAAGTGTTAGGGTTCGTGATTGTATGTATTAGTTGTTTAGAGTCTAATCAATTACAGGTTCTGTATTTTTATTAAAGGGCATGTGTTGTAGTTTATAAATTAATTAGAGGGTATTATAGTCTTTTGAACGTTTGATTAGCTAATTCATTTTTTTTGTTAGCTAATAATGTAAATGAATGGTTGAGATGAATTCTTAGAAATAATCCTATGGTCATTAGGGGCTAACCTACATTAATGAGGAGAGATATTGCTCCTCTTATAATGATTAAAAGAGATTGCAAATTAATTTCTCGTAGTAACAAACGAACATTTCTCTGCTCGTTATGTATTACGTTTCTGTTGCAAATGACGTCCTTGGTGACTAGTCCGTCTCGACCGCGTCTCACCGTCTATTAAGTCAGTCAACGGTTAAAGTCGGGTTAAAGGCATGAAAGGTGGGGTAAATGTCGGCCAAAAGTTAAATATTCGGTTAAAATCGCTCAAAAGTAGGTTAAATCGATCAAAATTGACGTAAGTTAGTGTTACATTTTTGTGATATTAGAAGTAATATCGATTATCGCGCGTGTGTGTATAAGTCAACGTCTGTCTCGACTCCCGTCTCGAATGTTTCGACCCCGTCTTGATGTATTAAGGTCTCGACTGTCTCGACCCCATCTCGTATTTTTTCAACCTTTTACGTTATATGTTATCTCCGTCCAAATCTAATAGTCCAAAAAAAAAAAATACAGTTTAAAAAAATTTATCATCACATTATACTTTTTATTATTTTTTAATTTTATCATTTACTTTTTTCCACCTTTTTATTTAAAATGTATAAATTAATAAGATAAAATAACTTTATCTTATATCTTTATCTAGTCGGGAAATTGTAGTATTAAATTCGGAGAGTTCAAAAAAGAAATATATAAGAAATATATGGTGAGAGTATAATAATAATATAGGGCGACATTTATGGATAAAATTAAGGGAGGTGATTCTCACACACCAATTTTTAATTTACGTACACATAATTACCTATTTTACCTTTAATTATGTATATAATAGTAAATAGTAATATAAGTTCAACTTACTAAGAGCATAACAATAGGGGGATGATTCTCACACACACTTTTTTGATCCTCACACACCAATTGAGTATTTTTAGAAGAGTAAAATGTTAAAATAGGTGTGTGAGGATCAAAAAAGTGTGTGTGAGAATCATCCCCCATAACTATAAGTTTATGAGATAAAAGTGTACATGGATTAAAAATAGTGTGTGAGAATCACCTCCCAACTTAAAAATAGTACAAATAAGATATGCAAAATTTTTCTTTTTTTTTTGAAAATTTTTATCTTTTTATAGTCTCTTAATATGCAAATAAATAAAAACACAAAAATTACAAAAAATATGAAAAAACAAAATTGCTAAAAAATCAGTATTAAATTATAATAATCGTGATGAATGATTAATTTATCATTCATCAAACGATTGATGAATAATTAATTTATCTTTATCACTTATTTTGATGAATGATAAAATTAACCATTAATCACGATTAATATCATTCATCACTGATTTTTAAGAGATTTCGAATGTTTTTGGCTTATAAATATATAGATTAGGGGAACATTTTAATGCAGATTTATGAATATAAAAAAAAAATTAAAAAACAAAAAAATGTAATTTTGTTTATCA
Source organism: Rutidosis leptorrhynchoides (assembly GCF_046630445.1). Lineage (NCBI taxonomy): Eukaryota > Viridiplantae > Streptophyta > Magnoliopsida > Asterales > Asteraceae > Rutidosis > Rutidosis leptorrhynchoides. Next base: position 162,174,437 of record NC_092337.1, on the reverse strand, counting down.
TGTTTATACCCTAAAATCGCTTTACCGTGAATTCATCCTCATAATAAAATAATATATTTTTTTGGACATCAGTTTAGGATCACCCATGAGGAACTTAACCACTCACGCGTTCATCTCTCGTAGTTGCATAACCCGCCCCTAACTACTACCTTGGAGAAAACTCGGACCAATCAGAAGGCATGGTCGGTACCCCCCCCCCCCCCCCCCCCCCCCCCCCCCAACTGCCCCAACACTGAGCGAAAGGTGAGATTGATGGATACTTCAGGTTAGAGACAACATTGAGAGCAATATTGAAGCCTAGCGGAGTCGAATTCTTGACATCTCGCTATGAAAAACATGTTAATATCAATTGACTACAACTCAATGTTACTCCCTCCGTCTCATTTCAATAGTCCAGTTTTGATTTTTAAGATTTTTTTTGCTCATCTTTGATCTAAAATAACTTTATTTGTGTTATATATTATTTGATGAAAATTATATTAATAAAAACACATTTAAACATTAATTTACTCATATAAATTTCATCGAATAATATATAGTACGAACAAAAATATATTGAGTCAAAGTTTAATACAAAAGACTTTGAAAATTAAAAGTGGACTATTGAAATGAAACGGAATGCGTAACTAATTAATACTCCATCCGTTTCATAATAAGTGTTCTGTTTAACTTTTAAAGATTTTAGTGTCAAATGTTTATTAATTAATACTCCATCCGCATAATTAATTTGATGTTCTTATATTAATACTAAATCCCTATAAATAAGCAATAAAAGGTTTTTTCACTTAAAGACAAGCCTCTTGTCACTTTTCACATTGTTTCTATCATACACCTCTATCATATCATAATCCATTTATCAATCCAAACTCCAAAATTTCATTCAAAGAAACAACGACAAGAAGAACATGATGATGAGTCTTGCAAACCCCACAAGTTCGGTTTATGGATGTCCAGTTACAATCAGATCTACCCAAACAATTTTCTACCCGACCCGATTACCCCAACCCATTTCTCCATTCTCTTCAACCTCTGCAGTTTTAAGCACCCAACACCACTCAACCCCACCAGAAAAACCAATTACTAAAAACCCCCCACCACCATTTGATTTTGATTTCAAATCCTACATGATTGAAAAGGCTGATTTGGTAAACCAAGCCTTAAACGACGCCGTTCCACTAAAAGAGCCAATTAAAATCCACGAATCTATGCGGTACTCCCTTCTCGCCGGCGGCAAACGCGTCCGTCCTATGCTATGTATTGCCGCCTGCGACCTCGTCGGCGGCGACATCTCAACCGCGATGCCCTCCGCCTGCGCCGTCGAAATGATCCACACTATGTCGTTAATGCACGACGATTTACCTTGCATGGATAACGACGATTTCCGCCGTGGAAAACCGACAAACCACGTTGTTTACGGCGAAGAAATCGCTATCCTAGGTGGCGACGCTTTGCTGTCGTTTTCATTCGAACATATTGCCACCGCGACAAAAAATGTCCCAGCCGACCGAATTGTTCGGTCAATCGCGAAGTTAGCTAATTGTGTGGGGACCAATGGATTAGTGGCAGGACAAGTGGTTGACATCTGTTCAGAAGGAACGGATGTTGGTTTAGATAAATTAGAATTTATTCATTTACATAAAACGGCAGCGTTGCTAGAAGCTTCCGTGGTTATCGGAGCTATTATGGGAGGTGGGACCGATGATGAAATCGAAAAATTAAGAAAATTTGCGAGATCAATTGGGTTGTTGTTTCAAGTAGTTGATGATATACTTGATGTTACAAAATCAACCGAAGAATTAGGGAAAACAGCGGGGAAAGATTTGGCAACGGATAAAACAACGTATCCGAAATTATTGGGAATTGAAAAATCACGAGAATTTGCCGAGAAATTGAATAACGAAGCTAAACAGTATTTGGTTGAGTTTGATAATATTAAAGCAGCACCTTTAATTGCACTTGCTAATTACATTGCGTATAGGCAAAATTGAAATGTAAACGTGATTTGTTAGTGGATTTTGATTGTGACTGTGATGTAACGAAAGTCGTTGGATTAAAAGTTTTATCAGTGTTGTGTTTCAGGTGTTAATCTAAATAAAGAGTTTATTTAATAATTAAATGATTGGCCTTTCAAAAAAAAATAAAAATAAGGAGTTTATTTGGACCCTTACGGTAATGTTATGGATGGATATGGATTATTTTATTTAATTTCGTTTGATATGGAGGTTGGTCAACGAGGTTAAATATTTTTAAATAATAAAATGCTTACCACGCTCATTTTTTTTTTGTTGGTGACGCAATATAAACGAAAATTACTTAAGTAATCAATTCGATGATTTAAAGTCAATAAAAGGTAAGAATATTTATTTTTGGTAACTGGATTTTAAATTTTGGTAATATGATGAAAACAATTGATGTGGATTTTTTTTTCCTTTATTGAGAGCTGGACTTATGAGCAGTGTTGTAAAAGTCGTCCGACTTGACCGACGTGTCGGCCGATGCGTCGTTTTTTTTGTTCTTCGTCCCGTTTTTTCTAAAAACGACTAAAAAGACGGTAAAAGATAAAAGTTCGGTCAAAGTCTGTCAAAGACGGTCAAAGTTGGTCAAAAACGGTCAAAATCAGTCAAATTTTCTTCAAGATCTGATATGTTTTTATAGAATTAGGGTTTGTTTTGATTTTTTTGGCCACTTTTTTCTCTGTGTCCTTACTGATTATGTACTCGGTAGCATTAATTAAGTTTGAAGTTCGATTGTTTTTAAATTCAAGTTCTTATTTAAAAAATTTATGGTACATAATCAACTATATATATATATATATATATATATATATATATATATATATATATATATATATATATATATATATATATATATATATATATAGTGGTAGGATCAAGAGGGAAGTAACCATTCGGGGGGAAGCGGGGGGAAGCAAAAACTTTTTTTTTCTTCGTTTTTTGATAAAACTTTGTTCACGAACATTATAGATGAGATGAAAATATGAACATTTAGTAGAGACACTTTGTGATAAATGTTTTTATTTTGGAGGGAAAACACTCGAAGAAGTAATATATAACAATTATCGTGTTTTTCGAGCGTATTTTGAGGTTTTAGCTATTGGGGTTTAGATATTAGGGTTTAGATATTAGGGTTTATAGGGTTTAGAAATTTAGGGTTTAGGGTTTAGATTTAGGGTTTAGATTTAGGATTTAGATTGAGTTTTTAACACGAACGGTTTAGAGTTTAGGGTTTAGGGTTTAGGGTTTGGTGTTTTGGGTTTATGGAATAAACCCAAAACACCAAACCCTAAACCCTAAACCCTAAACTCTAAATCGGGCTAAATTTTACTCCACAAAACATGAAAAAAAACGTTCATATTCTTCACGAACAATATTATCTTGAATGTTATTTTTGTCGATCGTTTTCCTGCCTAAATAATAACATTCATCACGAAGTGTCTCTTCTAAATGTTCATATTTTTGTGTGATTTTGATGCCGGAAAAAAAAATTCAAAAAAAACGAAAAAAAAATAAAAATTTTACTTCCCCCCGCTTCCCCCCGATTGGTTACTTCCTCATTGATCCTGCCCCTATATATATATATATATATATATATATATATATATATATATATAAAAGAAATTTTTAATAAAGTCAACGTTGGTCAACAACCGATGCGTCACCGATTCGGCCGACGCGTCCTTTTTAGGTCTAAACCGATGCGTCACCGACTCGTGACTTTTACAACCTTGCTTATGAGACATTATTTATGTTCAGGGCTTCCCTTTTTTATTACAGTATATTGATATTGATTATGGGGGTTCACGAATAGTAATCCGTAGGGTAGGGTGTCAATTTTTGTAGTTAGGCCTACATTTATTTTATTTAATTATGTTTTTTTACAAAAATGAAAAAGCAAAAAACAAAAAAGCTTGAAAGAAGAAAAAACAACTAAAATCAAGCTCCTTATGCATCATCCAACAGGTCTTTGTCAATTGACATGCATTATTCAACTCGTTGGATAAGTCCTCCACCGAACGGTACCTTTTTACTTCTCAAAGTGAACTAAAAGAGCACGAAGACTCACGATGGTTTAATTCAGTAATTAGAAGATTTTAAAAAAGAGATTTTGAGTAAAAAGTAAAAAAGTGACTTCTAATTCAGTATCTATATTTATAACTATTATTTAATTCTTTGTAATACTTTTATTTATTATTTAATTTAATTTGTTTTAAATATAAATAAATAAAACAATAATTATTTATTAATTTTTTTTTTTTTTTTTTTTTTTGAAAAACAGCATTTTATTAATCGCAATAAACAGTACAATGACTAGTACTAGCGAGGTAGTAGTTACACAACTAAGTATTCGGCATACTTAAACACATGATGGAGAGGTGCTAAGATTGCACCATACCACCACAAACAGCATGCCTATAAACTATACATGACACGAGCCGAATGAGAGGTGCTAAAATGAATTAATAATTATTTATTAATTCATTTTAAATTAATAAATTAAACAAATAAACTAAACCTAGTTTTCTTTTTATTTCTTATTATTATTATTTTTTTTAGTTTTCGGCCCAGATTTGAACCCAAGTTTTGACAATTTTCGACCTAAAAGAAGACAAATTTTTTACCCAAATTTAATACATATTTATCTCAATTCATTTTAAACCTCAAATACATGCTACTTTTTCAACATCTTCTTCAACTCTATCTATATTTTTCGTCCTGCAACCAAAATAAAAATCATAAAAAATAAAAGTGATAAAGAACAGCATGTATGTATTCAAATTATATAGTTTGAAACGTTAAAGTCAGATATCCGACCCTGACCTCTACGCCGACTCCAGACGCCGACCTTAAACACCTACCCGACGTTGAGAAGAAGTGCTCTAAAGGTTGAATTTCAGCATCGTCGACGCCCAATGCCGAATCTGGCCTACGACTCCATGTGCTCTAAGTGTGACAACACCTTTATGCTTAACAATAAATCTTCCAGTTTCAATTTGACCATAACAGAATATATTTTGAAGCTACGCACACTGAGTTTACGATCGTATCACCCATGTTTGTATTAGACGAACTAATTTCATTTGTTATAGCATTTGGAATGGGCTTAAAAATGCTCCACCAATTATATAAGCCTCGCCATAATGGTGTGATATACCTATAATTAGTGAAGAGGTGGTCTGCTTATTCCAATTCATCCTGACAGGAATGGTAGAGGGACGATTCCAATATGATGCCACGTGTAGCTAGGTTTCGTAAGTGCGTAATTGATCCAAACTAAGTCTCCAATTGAAGGTGATGGTCTTTTTGGGAACCAAAGATAACCATTTGCAAGTAGCTAACTCATGACTAATTACAAACAGACGTTTTTTGGTTAATTCTAATAAAGCTTAAAACGAAAAATTACCTTTTGGACTTAGTGTCTTTAGCCGGGGCTCTAGCTATAATTCACTTACTTGCTTATTCTTTAACGAGCAAGTGATAAGTATAACCCACGGTCATATATTTTTACCCTTGTCAATAACGTGGGATTAAAGTATCATCTTAAGCTAACCCTGATAGCAAGTAAGTTAGGGCTTCTAAGGTATTTTAAGATAGGGATAAGTTAAAACGGTATTTAAAAATAAACAAATAAAGCAAAAGTGTGGATGCAATATTTAGAGCTGATGGTTAATCACAGTTGAAGTACCACTAACTAAGATGAACTCTAAATCCCTATCAAATGAATTTTAAGTCCTATCTGATTTGTCACCGAGGATTAAGTTTTGAATATTTCGACCAAAAGAATATGCCCACTCCTAACGCTAATCTTACTGATTGAAACGGCCTTATGGATTGAATCCTAGGCTAAAGTGGCATACCAAAGAATGGATTTGGTTTTTCTTAATCCTAGATAGTTTAACTTCTATTAACAATACTACATTCCGGCTCTTTTAGACGTGTGGGAAAAGGCTTTTAGACGTGTTCCGCAACACGTCTACATGTGAGGGCTCCAAATGAGTGTACTCATATAGTGCGGTTCAAGGAACCGCTCTAAAAACTAGTAATTAGACGTGTTGTCAAATCGTTAGATTAGGCTGTTCCGTTTGTGTCTTTTAGACGTGTTCCGTTAGTTGCAAATAAACGTGTTCCGTTAGTTACTATTAGACGTGTTCCTGTGTATTCCATTAGTCACTATTAGACGTGGTCATCTAGATTCAATAAGACGTGTTCATCTATTTGCAATTAGGCATGTTCCGGGATATTTTTTTAAACCCGTCAAAATTTTTAAAATATTCAAAATTTTAAATTTTTAAAAATTTTAAAAATTAAATATTTCTAATTGCCACCAAATATAACAGACTTCTGCAAATAGACGTGTTGTATTATAACAGAAATTTAAAAAGCAATTAGACGTGTTGAATTGATTGTGCTAGTAGACGTGATGAATTGCAGAACTGGTAAATACTGATAAATGTAATAGATCAACAAGAATAAAAAAATAATTAATTGTATTAATAAAGAAAACCCAAATATACATATAAATTATCTTCATAACATTTACAAATAAAAAAAGTCATAAATCTAAATCATTTATTTATTACAAATGAAAAAGCTGCCTACTACTCCATTTCAAAACAAAGCATCCTGCAGCTCAAAAAATCCACCTGCTCTTCAGAAAATCCATTGATTTGCTTTACCTGTTTTGAAAGAGAAGTATTTTGAACATGCATGAATATATGGACTTTAACAATAATACCAAATCTCCAAGACCGTTGACACGCAACATCATATCACATAAAGGTTACACATACCAAACTTCAAAAAGGAGCCCACAAATGCCATTTTTCCATAATATTGTCGAGATCGATTGTAGATAAACAACGTTCATCCCATGAAAGCTGTAAATTTTAAATATGTATATAAATATACATATAAAATATAAGCTTTATGTAACATATACCTAAAGATAAAATTTAATCATTCATAACTTAAAATACTTACTTCGTCAATATTAATAACTTACTTTTTTATACGACTATGTAAGATCGAATGCATCCAAGTGAGCACATAATATCCACACTCCCAACTGCCGGGTTATTGATTGCACTGCAGTATAACCACGCGTTTATACACATGTATTAATTTAACATGTAACACGTAACATTAACATGAACATGAAAACATGGATGAACAACTTGGAGGACTGTTTGTAGACAGCTAGGATGACTAACCTTAACTATATTCCATTGCAAAGGACCCCAAGCTCTATACAAAATTAGACAAATAAAAGATCAAATGATATTGTCTAATGTGACATAATGTAAATGTAATCAAGATTTAAATTAACAACTATTATTAATTTAGAAATAATTCTTACTGCGTTATGCAGTCTGTGATCAGGTAATCATCTTTCGTCTTCTTTTGATTCCTATTTACTGAATCAAGTATGATTCCTTTGTATTCAGTGTGAGATATAAAAACCAACACCCAATGGCCACTGGCAAATTAAAATACACTCGTTAGACGATAAAATTTTTGTAAGCAATAATATATAAGGAATGATTACATACTTCTGATTATATGGTGGGAAGAAAGACTGTTGAGTAGAGTTGAAGGCGGTCCTCAAGTACTTTATTACAAAATTTTTGTCCGAGGTGATCAATGATCCACATATATAATAAGGGTTCATTAACCCATATGGTTCGGTAAAAGCTACTTTCATAAAATTGTGTAGACCCCTAATATGTGGGAAAAAATTAAAAAAATAACATGTCAGCTCAAAACCTGAAAACTATAGTCAAACGTGCATATGAATTGATAAATGCACTTACAGCATGAAGGAAAAAATGATGCTGCAGTCCAGGTGTAGTGACCCGAACTTTTCCATGTTTATATATATTAATTGAGATTGATATTTACATGATTAAATGTTTCCAACATGTTAAGCAATCAAACTTGTTAAGACTTGATTAATTGAAATATGTTTCATATAGACAATTGACCACCCAAGTTGACCGGTGATTCACGAACGTTAAAACTTGTAAAAACTATACGATGACATATATATGGTTATATATATAGTTAAAATGTTTTTATTATAAGTATGTATCTCATTAGGTATTTTAACAATGAGTTATATACATAAAAATGAGACTATTAATTTAAGAAACTCGAAAACGATATATATAACGATTATCGTTATAACAACGTCTTACTAGGTACATATGAATCATATTAAGATATTGATACACTTGGTTAATTATGTTAAATGATAAGTAAATATATTATTAAGTGTATTAACAATGAAATACATATGTAAAAATAAGACTACTAACTTAATGATTTCGAAACGAGACATATATGTAACGATTATCGTTGTAACGACATTTAACTGTATATACATCATACTGAGATATATTATATATCATAATATCATGATAATATAACAATTTAATATCTCATTTGTTATAATAAACAATGGGTTAACAACATTCAACAAGATCGTTAACCTAAAGGTTTCAAAACAACATTTACATGTAACGACTAACGATGACTTAACGACTCAGTTAAAATGTATATACATGTAGTGTTTTAATATGTATTCATACACTTTTGAAAGACTTTAAGACACTTATCAAAATACTTCTACTTAACAAAAATGCTTACAATTACATCCTCGTTCAGTTTCATCAACAATTCTACTCGTATGCACCCGTATTCGTACTCGTACAATACACAGCTTTTAGATGTATGTACTATTGGTATATACACTCCAATGATCAGCTCTTAGCAGCCCATGTGAGTCACCTAACACATGTGGGAACCATCATTTGGCAACTAGCATGAAATATCTCATAAAATTACAAAAATATGAGTAATCATTCATGACTTATTTACATGAAAACAAAATTACATATCCTTTATATCTAATCCATACACCAACGACCAAAAACACCTAGAAACACTTTCATTCTTCAATTTTCTTCATCTAATTGATCTCTCTCAAGTTCTATCTTCAAGTTCTAAGTGTTCTTCATAAATTCCAAAAGTTCTAGTTTCATAAAATCAAGAATACTTTCAAGTTTGCTAGCTCACTTCCAATCTTGTAAGGTGATCATCCAACCTCAAGAAATCTTTGTTTCTTACAGTAGGTTATCATTCTAATACAAGGTAATAATCATATTCAAACTTTGGTTCAATTTCTATAACTATAACAATCTTATTTCAAGTGATGATCTTACTTGAACTTGTTTTCGTGTCATGATTCTGCTTCAAGAACTTCGAGCCATCCAAGGATCCATTGAAGCTAGATCCACTTTTCTCTTTTCCAGTAGGTTTATCCAAGGAACTTAAGGTAGTAATGATGTTCATAACATCATTCGATTCATACATATAAAGCTATCTTATTCGAAGGTTTAAACTTGTAATCACTAGAACATAGTTTAGTTAATTCTAAACTTGTTCGCAAATAAAAGTTAATCCTTCTAACTTGACTTTTAAAATCAACTAAACACATGTTATATATCTATATGATATGCTAACTTAATGATTTAAAACCTGGAAACACGAAAAACACCGTAAAACCGGATTTACGCCGTCGTAGTAACACCGCGGGCTGTTTTGGGTTAGTTAATTAAAAACTATGATAAACTTTGATTTAAAAGTTGTTATTCTGGGAAAATGATTTTTATTATGAACATGAAACTATATCCAAAAATTATGGTTAAACTCAAAGTGGAAGTATGTTTTCTAAAATGGTCATCTAGACGTCGTTCTTTCGACTGAAATGACTACCTTTACAAAAACGACTTGTAACTTATTTTTCCGGCTATAAACCTATACTTTTCTGTTTAGATTCATAAAATAGAGTTCAATATGAAACCATAGCAATTTGATTCACTCAAAACGGATTTAAAATGAAGAAGTTATGGGTAAAACAAGATTGGATAATTTTTCTCATTTTAGCTACGTGAAAATTGGTAACAAATCTATTCCAACCATAACTTAATCAACTTGTATTGTATATTATGTAATCTTGAGATACCATAGACACGTATACAATGTTTCGACCTATCATGTCGACACATCTATATATATTTCGGAACAACCATAGACACTCTATATGTGAATGTTGGAGTTAGCTATACAGGGTTGAGGTTGATTCCAAAATATATATAGTTTGAGTTGTGATCAATACTGAGATACGTATACACTGGGTCGTGGATTGATTCAAGATAATATTTATCGATTTATTTCTGTACATCTAATGTGGACAACTAGTTGTAGGTTACTAACGAGGACAGCTGACTTAATAAACTTAAAACATCAAAATATATTAAAAGTGTTGTAAATATATTTTGAACATACTTTGATATATATGTATATATTGTTATAGGTTCGTGAATCAACCAGTGGCCAAGTCTTACTTCCCGACGAAGTAAAAATCTGTGAAAGTGAGTTATAGTCCCACTTTTAAAATCTAATATTTTTGGGATGAGAATACATGCAGGTTTTATAAATGATTTACAAAATAGACACAAGTACGTGAAACTACATTCTATGGTTGAATTATCGAAATCGAATATGCCCCTTTTTATTAAGTCTGGTAATCTATGAATTAGGGAACAGACACCCTAATTGACGCGAATCCTAAAGATAGATCTATTGGGCCTAACAAACCCCATCCAAAGTACTGGATGCTTTAGTACTTCGAAATTTATATCATATCCGAAGGGTGTCCCGGAATGATGGGGATATTCTTATATATGCATCTTGTTAATGTCGGTTACCAGGTGTTCACCATATGAATGATTTTTATCTCTATGTATGGGATGTGTATTGAAATATGAAATCTTGTGGTCTATTATTATGATTTGATATATATAGGTTAAACCTATAACTCACCAACATTTTTGTTGACGTTTTAAGCATGTTTATTCTCAGGTGATTATTAAGAGCTTCCGCTGTCGCATACTTAAATAAGGACGAGATTTGGAGTCCATGCTTGTATGATATTGTGTAAAAACTGCATTCAAGAAACTTATTTTGTTGTAACATATTTGTATTGTAAACCATTATGTAATGGTCGTGTGTAAACAGGATATTTTAGATTATCATTATTTGATAATCTACGTAAAGCTTTTTAAAACCTTTATCTATGAAATAAAGGTTATGGTTTGTTTTAAAAATGAATGCAGTCTTTGAAAAACGTCTCATATAGAGGTCAAAACCTCGCAACGAAATCAATTAATATGGAACGTTTTTAGTCAATAAGAACGGGACATTTCAGTTGGTATCAGAGCGTTGGTCTTAGAGAACCAGAATTTTGCATTAGTGTGTCTTATCGAGTTTGTTAGGATGCATTAGTGAGTCTGGACTTCGACCGTGTTTACTTGAAAAATGATTGCTTAACAAATTTTGTTGGAAACTATATATTTTTAACATGTGAATATTATGTGATATATTAATCTCTTAACGCGTTTGATATTATGTGATAGATGTCTACCTCTAGAACAAGTCCCATTGACTCACCTAATAATAATGAAGAGTCAAATGTAAATTGGAATGATTTGTGGACTGATTCACAAGTTCCCGAAGAGGAACCGGAAGAAGAGTCGGAACCGGAAGAAGAATCGGAACCGGAAGAAGAATCGGAACCGGATGAAGAAATAGAACCGGTGGGGGAAATAATAAAACGGTTAAGTAAAAGAAAATCCTCAACCAACCGACCAAGGTTAATTATGGTCAATGGTGTTTCCGCCAAGGAAGCAAAATATTGGGAGGATTACCAATTCTCCGATGAATCGGATTCCGACGAGAATTCTGATGATGTTATAGAAATTACCCCAACTGAATTTAAAAAGGCAAAAGAAAATAATAAGGGAAAGGGCATAAAAATAGAGAAATCTAATTCCAACCCCGATGAACTTTATATGTATCGTCAACCCCCGAAGTCCTTAAGTTGTAACAATGACCCGGGAACCTCTAAACCACCAGGTTTTTCTAAACCAATGTGGATCACGACGGCTCGTATTAGGGGAACATCATATATCCCTAGAAACTTGGCAAAACGAACCAAAACCGAAGAAGAAGAAACGAGCGAGTCGGAATAAGATAGTTGTATTCGTGTGGTGTAATATATGTAATATAGTGTTCGTATGCTTTATGATATATGTAAAAATTGCTTGTATTAATAAGTATTTTTTAATGAATCTAACTCTTGTCTATTTTACAGTTTAAAAACACAAAATGGATAGACAACCCAATATTTTAAGAGACCTACCCGGAGACATGATTGATGAAATCTTGTCTAGAGTCGGCCAGAATTCCTCGGCACAACTATTTAAGGCGAGATCAGTTTGTAAGACATTCGAAGAACGTTCCAAGAATGTCTTGGTTTATAAGAGACTTTCGTTTGAAAGATGGGGGATATCACATTGGGAAACCCATAAGTTACGATGTGTTTACTTTGACGCATATATTGCGGGGAACCCAAATGCTATTTTACGCAACGGGTTAAGAAATTATTTTGACTCAATATATCCGAATATTGGACTTCGTGATTTAGAAAAAGCGGCTAACATGCAACATAAAGAAGCATGTTATGCTTACGGATTAGTAATGTTCGCTTCTCACCAAAGTGAGAACAAGAACATCGGGCTACAACTATTAAACAAAACGTTTCCACAAGTGACGGAGTCGGTAATTGGGGTAAGAAATGAGGTTTTTAGATTATTACGGGACTGTTGGACATTACGTAACCCTCGTCCCTTTGACGACGCTACAACACGCTGTCTTATCAATGGCCATAACGGTTATGTTGCACAAGACCAAGGATGGGAAGTAGTCCTAGTAAAACCAGAATGCATGACTTGTTTCTGGACGTATGAATTACGTGTCTTTATTGCCTTTGCTGAACGACTTGTGTACTAGCTAGAATTATCTTCACAACTATCTTGTATCAAAGTTATTGTGTGCTATATTTCATGCTTTATGTAAAATAAGCGGTATTGTAAGTTTGTAAAATATTGTATAAAAGTTTGAACGCGAAATATTATTATAATCAGTTTTTCATATAGAATTGTAGTAGTTGAATTGTATATTAGCTACTAAGTATGAACTTAACGGGTAGGTACTACCCGAATTTAAACTTATAAAACGCTAATATGAAGAAAAAGCTTTTATAAATGAGTTCATATTATGCTACGAAATACTATTAACTACTCTTAATATTCTGTATGATTAACTTGTTCCATTTAACTATTTTGAAGGAAATGGCACCGACTACTCGACACACCGTCAATATGAATGAAGAGGAATTCCGTACTTTTCTAGCTTCAAACATAGCCGCAGTACAGGCTGCGCTACATACCAACAATAACCTTGGATCTAGCAGTACAGGAAATCGTGTAGGATGCACCTACAAAGAATTCACTGCCTGCAAACCTTTGGAATTTGATGGAACCGAAGGACCGATCGGATTGAAACGGTGGACCGAGAAGGTCGAATCGGTGTTTGCCATAAGTAAGTGTACTGAAGAGGACAAAGTAAAGTACGCTACGCATACCTTCACAGGTTCTGCGTTAACATGGTGGAATACCTATCTAGAGCAAGTGGGACAAGACGATGCGTACGCACTACCGTGGTCAGCATTCAAGCACTTGATGAACGAGAAGTACCGTCCCAGAACCGAGGTCAATAAGCTCAAGACAGAACTTAGAGGGTTACGAACCCAAGGATTTGATATTACCACGTACGAAAGACGATTCACAGAATTGTGCCTATTGTGTCCGGGAGCATTCGAAGATGAGGAAGAGAAGATCGACGCGTTTGTGAAAGGATTACCGGAAAGAATCCAAGAAGATATAAGTTCACACGAGCCCGCCTCCATACAACAGGCATGTAGAATGGCTCACAAACTCGTGAACCAAATTGAAGAAAGAATTAAAGAACAGACTGCTGAAGAGGCCAATGTGAAGCAAGTCAAAAGAAAGTGGGAGGAAAACGGTGATAAGAATCACCAATACAACAGCAACAGCAATTACAACAATAATCGCAACAATTATCCCAACAATCGCAACATCAATCGCAACTACAACAAACGGCCCAACAACAACAACAACAACAACAGCAACTACAACAATCATCCCAACAACAATAATAACCGCAACAACAACAACAATCAGAAGCAGCTATGCCAAAGGTGTGAAAAGAATCACTCGGGGTTCTGCACCAAATTTTGCAACAAGTGTAAAAGAAATGGTCATAGCGCGGCAAAGTGTGAGGTCTACGGACCAGGGGTTAATAGAACGAAAGGAACAAATGGTGTCGGAACGAGTAATGGCGGAGCAAGTAGTGTCGGAGCAAGTTATGCCAATGTAGTTTGTTATAAATGTGGAAAACCGGGCCACATTATTAGAAATTGCCCGAACCAGGAGAACACGAATGGACAAGGCCGTGGAAGAGTTTTCAATATTAATGCGGCAGAGGCACAGGAAGACCCGGAGCTTGTTACGGGTACGTTTCTTATTGACAATAAATCTGCTTACGTTTTATTTGATTCGGGTGCGGATAGAAGCTATATGAGTAGAGATTTTTGTGCTAAATTAAGTTGTCCATTGACGCCTTTGGATAGTAAATTTTTACTCGAATTAGCAAATGGTAAATTAATTTCAGCAGATAATATATGTCGGAATCGAGAAATTAAACTGGTTAGCGAAACATTTAAGATTGATTTGATACCAGTAGAGTTAGGGAGTTTTGATGTGATAATCGGTATGGACTGGTTGAAAGAAGTGAAAGCGGAGATCGTTTGTTACAAAAATGCAATTCGCATTATACGAGAAAAAGGAAAACCCTTAATGGTGTACGGAGAAAAGGGCAACACGAAGCTACATCTTATTAGTAATTTGAAAGCACAAAAACTAATAAGAAAAGGTTGCTATGCTGTTCTAGCACACGTCGAGAAAGTACAAACTGAAGAAAAGAGCATCAATGATGTTCCCGTCGCAAAAGAATTTCCTGATGTATTTCCGAAAGAATTACCGGGATTACCCCCACATCGATCCGTTGAATTTCAAATAGATCTTGTACCAGGAGCTGCACCAATAGCTCGTGCTCCTTACAGACTCGCACCCAGCGAGATGAAAGAACTACAAAGCCAATTACAAGAACTTTTAGAGCGTGGTTTCATTCGACCAAGCACATCACCGTGGGGAGCACCTGTTTTGTTTGTCAAGAAGAAAGATGGTACATTCAGGTTGTGTATCGACTACCGAGAGTTGAACAAACTTACCATCAAGAACCGCTACCCACTACCGAGAATCGATGACTTATTTGATCAACTACAAGGCTCGTCTGTTTATTCAAAGATTGACTTACGTTCCGGGTATCATCAAATGCGGGTGAAAGAAGATGATATTCCAAAGACTGCTTTCAGAACACGTTACGGTCATTACGAGTTTATGGTCATGCCGTTTGGTTTAACTAATGCACCAGCTGTGTTCATGGACCTTATAAACCGAGTGTGTGGACCATACCTTGACAAGTTTGTCATTGTTTTCATTGATGACATACTTATTTACTCAAAGAATGACCAAGAACACGGTGAACATTTGAGAAAGGTGTTAGAAGTATTGAGGAAGGAAGAATTGTACGCTAAGTTTTCAAAGTGTGCATTTTGGTTGGAAGAAGTTCAATTCCTCGGTCACATAGTGAACAAAGAAGGTATTAAGGTGGATCCGGCAAAGATAGAAACTGTTGAAAAGTGGGAAACCCCGAAAACTCCGAAACACATACGCCAGTTTTTAGGACTAGCTGGTTACTACAGAAGGTTCATCCAAGACTTTTCCAGAATAGCAAAACCCTTGACTGCATTAACGCATAAAGGGAAGAAATTTGAATGGAATGATGAACAAGAGAAAGCGTTTCAGTTATTGAAGAAAAAGCTAACTACGGCACCTATATTGTCATTGCCTGAAGGGAATGATGATTTTGTGATTTATTGTGATGCATCAAAGCAAGGTCTCGGTTGTGTATTAATGCAACGAACGAAGGTGATTGCTTATGCGTCTAGACAACTGAAGATTCACGAACAAAATTATACGACGCATGATTTGGAATTAGGCGCGGTTGTTTTTGCATTAAAGACTTGGAGGCACTACTTATATGGGGTCAAAAGTACTATATATACCGACCACAAAAGTCTTCAACACATATTTAATCAGAAACAACTGAATATGAGGCAGCGTAGGTGGATTGAATTATTGAATGATTACGACTTTGAGATTCGTTACCACCCGGGGAAGGCAAATGTGGTAGCCGATGCCTTGAGCAGGAAGGACAGAGAACCCATTCGAGTAAAATCTATGAATATAATGATTCATAATAACCTTACTACTCAAATAAAGGAGGCGCAACAAGGAGTTTTAAAAGAGGGAAATTTAAAGGATGAAATACCCAAAGGATCGGAGAAGCATCTTAATATTCGGGAAGACGGAACCCGGTATAGGGCTGAAAGGATTTGGGTACCAAAATTTGGAGATATGAGAGAAATGGTACTTAGAGAAGCTCATAAAACCAGATACTCAATACATCCTGGAACGGGGAAGATGTACAAGGATCTCAAGAAACATTTTTGGTGGCCGGGTATGAAAGCCGATGTTGCTAAATACGTAGGAGAATGTTTGACGTGTTCTAAGGTCAAAGCTGAGCATCAGAAACCATCAGGTCTACTTCAACAACCCGAAATCCCAGAATGGAAATGGGAAAACATTACCATGGATTTCATCACTAAATTGCCAAGGACTGCAAGTGGTTTTGATACTATTTGGGTAATAGTTGATCGTCTCACCAAATCAGCACACTTCCTGCCAATAAGAGAAGATGACAAGATGGAGAAGTTAGCACGACTGTATTTGAAGGAAGTCGTCTCCAGACATGGAATACCAATCTCTATTATCTCTGATAGGGATGGCAGATTTATTTCAAGATTCTGGCAGACATTACAGCAAGCATTAGGAACTCGTCTAGACATGAGTACTGCCTATCATCCACAAACTGATGGGCAGAGCGAAAGGACGATACAAACGCTTGAAGACATGCTACGAGCATGTGTTATTGATTTCGGAAATAGTTGGGATCGACATCTACCGTTAGCAGAATTTTCCTACAACAACAGCTACCATTCAAGCATTGAGATGGCGCCGTTTGAAGCACTTTATGGTAGAAAGTGCAGGTCTCCGATTTGTTGGAGTGAAGTGGGGGATAGACAGATTACGGGTCCGGAGATTATACCAGAAACTACCGAGAAGATCATCCAAATTCAACAACGGTTGAAAACCGCCCAAAGTCGACAAAAGAGCTACGCTGACATTAAAAGAAAAGATATAGAATTTGAAATTGGAGAGATGGTCATGCTTAAAGTTGCACCTTGGAAAGGCGTTGTTCGATTTGGTAAACGAGGGAAATTAAATCCAAGGTATATTGGACCATTCAAGATTATTGATCGTGTCGGACCAGTAGCTTACAGACTTGAGTTACCTCAACAACTCGCGGCTGTACATAACACTTTCCACGTCTCGAATTTGAAGAAATGTTTTGCTAAAGAAGATCTCACTATTCCGTTAGATGAAATCCAAATCAACGAAAAACTTCAATTCATCGAAGAACCCGTCGAAATAATGGATCGTGAGGTTAAAAGACTTAAGCAAAACAAGATACCAATTGTTAAGGTTCGATGGAATGCTCGTAGAGGACCCGAGTTCACCTGGGAGCGTGAAGATAAGATGAAAAAGAAATACCCGCATCTATTTCCAGAAGATTCGTCAACACCTTCAACAGCTTAAAATTTCGGGACGAAATTTATTTAACGGGTAGGTACTGTAGTGACCCGAACTTTTCCATGTTTATATATATTAATTGAGATTGATATTTACATGATTAAATGTTTCCAACATGTTAAGCAATCAAACTTGTTAAGACTTGATTAATTGAAATATGTTTCATATAGACAATTGACCACCCAAGTTGACCGGTGATTCACGAACGTTAAAACTTGTAAAAACTATACGATGACATATATATGGTTATATATATAGTTAAAATGTTTTTATTATAAGTATGTATCTCATTAGGTATTTTAACAATGAGTTATATACATAAAAATGAGACTATTAATTTAAGAAACTCGAAAACGATATATATAACGATTATCGTTATAACAACGTCTTACTAGGTACATATGAATCATATTAAGATATTGATACACTTGGTTAATTATGTTAAATGATAAGTAAATATATTATTAAGTGTATTAACAATGAAATACATATGTAAAAATAAGACTACTAACTTAATGATTTCGAAACGCGACATATATGTAACGATTATCGTTGTAACGACATTTAACTGTATATACATCATACTGAGATATATTATATATCATAATATCATGATAATATAACAATTTAATATCTCATTTGTTATAATAAACAATGGGTTAACAACATTCAACAAGATCGTTAACCTAAAGGTTTCAAAACAACATTTACATGTAACGACTAACGATGACTTAACGACTCAGTTAAAATGTATATACATGTAGTGTTTTAATATGTATTCATACACTTTTGAAAGACTTCAAGACACTTATCAAAATACTTCTACTTAACAAAAATGCTTACAATTACATCCTCGTTCAGTTTCATCAACAATTCTACTCATATGCACCCGTATTCGTACTCGTACAATACACAGCTTTTAGATGTATGTACTATTGGTATATACACTCCAATGATCAGCTCTTAGCAGCCCATATGAGTCACCTAACACATGTGGGAACCATCATTTGGCAACTAGCATGAAATATCTCATAAAATTACAAAAATATGAGTAATCATTCATGACTTATTTACATGAAAACAAAATTACATATCCTTTATATCTAATCCATACACCAACGATCAAAAACACCTAGAAACACTTTCATTCTTCAATTTTCTTCATCTAATTGATCTCTCTCAAGTTCTATCTTCAAGTTCTAAGTGTTCTTCATAAATTCCAAAAGTTCTAGTTTCATAAAATCAAGAATACTTTCAAGTTTGCTAGCTCACTTCCAATCTTGTAAGGTGATCATCCAACCTCAAGAAATCTTTGTTTTTTACAGTAGGTTATCATTCTAATACAAGGTAATAATCATATTCAAACTTTGGTTCAATTTCTATAACTATAACAATCTTATTTCAAGTGATGATCTTACTTGAACTTGTTTTCGTGTCATGATTCTGCTTCAAGAACTTCGAGCCATCCAAGGATCCATTGAAGCTAGATCCACTTTTCTCTTTTCCAGTAGGTTTATCCAAGGAACTTAAGGTAGTAATGATGTTCATAACATCATTCGATTCATACATATAAAGCTATCTTATTCGAAGGTTTAAACTTGTAATCACTAGAACATAGTTTAGTTAATTCTAAACTTGTTCGCAAATAAAAGTTAATCCTTCTAACTTGACTTTTAAAATCAACTAAACACATGTTATATATCTATATGATATGCTAACTTAATGATTTAAAACCTGGAAACACGAAAAACACCGTAAAACCGGATTTACGCCGTCGTAGTAACACCGCGGGCTGTTTTGGGTTAGTTAATTAAAAACTATGATAAACTTTGATTTAAAAGTTGTTATTCTGGGAAAATAATTTTTATTATGAACATGAAACTATATCCAAAAATTATGGTTAAACTCAAAGTGGAAGTATGTTTTCTAAAATGGTCATCTAGACGTCGTTCTTTCGACTGAAATGACTACCTTTACAAAAACGACTTGTAACTTATTTTTCTGACTATAAACCTATACTTTTCTGTTTAGATTCATAAAATAGAGTTCAATATGAAACCATAGCAATTTGATTCACTCAAAACGGATTTAAAATGAAGAAGTTATGGGTAAAACAAGATTGGATAATTTTTCTCATTTTAGCTACGTGAAAATTGGTAACAAATCTATTCCAACCATAACTTAATCAACTTGTATTGTATATTATGTAATCTTGAGATACCATAGACACGTATACAATGTTTCGACCTATCATGTTGACACATCTATATATATTTCGGAACAACCATAGACACTCTATATGTGAATGTTGGAGTTAGCTATACAGGGTTGAGGTTGATTCCAAAATATATATAGTTTGAGTTGTGATCAATACTGAGATACGTATACACTGGGTCGTGGATTGATTCAAGATAATATTTATCGATTTATTTCTGTACATCTAACTGTGGACAACTAGTTGTAGGTTACTAATGAGGACAGCTGACTTAATAAACTTAAAACATCAAAATATATTAAAAGTGTTGTAAATATATTTTGAACATACTTTGATATATATGTATATATTGTTATAGGTTCGTGAATCAACCAGTGGCCAAGTCTTACTTCCCGACGAAGTAAAAATCTGTGAAAGTGAGTTATAGTCCCACTTTTAAAATCTAATATTTTTGGGATGAGAATACATGCAGGTTTTATAAATGATTTACAAAATAGACACAAGTACGTGAAACTACATTCTATGGTTGAATTATCGAAATCGAATATGCCCCTTTTTATTAAGTCTGGTAATCTATGAATTAGGGAACAGACACCCTAATTGACGCGAATCCTAAAGATAGATCTATTGGGCCTAACAAACCCCATCCAAAGTACTGGATGCTTTAGTACTTCGAAATTTATATCATATCCGAAGGGTGTCCCGGAATGATGGGGATATTCTTATATATGCATCTTGTTAATGTCGGTTACCAGGTGTTCACCATATGAATGATTTTTATCTCTATGTATGGGATGTGTATTGAAATATGAAATCTTGTGGTCTATTATTATGATTTGATATATATAGGTTAAACCTATAACTCACCAACATTTTTGTTGACGTTTTAAGCATGTTTATTCTCAGGTGATTATTAAGAGCTTCCGCTGTCGCATACTTAAATAAGGACGAGATTTGGAGTCCATGCTTGTATGATATTGTGTAAAAACTGCATTCAAGAAACTTATTTTGTTGTAACATATTTGTATTGTAAACCATTATGTAATGGTCGTGTGTAAACAGGATATTTTAGATTATCATTATTTGATAATCTACGTAAAGCTTTTTAAAACCTTTATCTATGAAATAAAGGTTATGGTTTGTTTTAAAAATGAATGCAGTCTTTGAAAAACGTCTCATATAGAGGTCAAAACCTCGCAACGAAATCAATTAATATGGAACGTTTTTAGTCAATAAGAACGGGACATTTCACCAGGAAACCCCTTGTCCAAAGTGTGATGATGTCATTAGCAGCAATCGTACTTACGCACTCATCGGGTATGCCAAAAACCCCTGGAGTTGTATTAAGAGTGAAACCGGCGGTTGGATCTTCTCGACTCATCCATCTAGTTTACGCAGCTTGTACACATGATCTGTTGGGTTGGAGATGTTCCATTGAAAGCAGCTTACTATACAATTATTCTCTTTTTTTTTTTTTTTGCATTCCTGAATCTCCTTTGTTACGTGGATGCACCTGCAACACCACATCAGATAACTTAAATTATATACATATATACGCATGATGATGTAACTTAAATTTGATGAGCATATATATACCTGCTTACTACCAGTACCAATAGACACATTGCTTTTATCTATTCTATTTTTGTAATCCAACCCTCTTTGATTTCATTGCACTCTCCTGATAACAATCGAGGTAAAATTAAATATAACACTTAAATGCAGTTGACCAATACAAGAAATTATGTAAGCAATTATACATGTACCTTGTTTTTATCTGAAGGACGAAGTTTCAAGAGAGGCCATTGTATCATAGCCCCAATAGCCTCTTTTAGTGTATTAAACTCAAGATTTTTATCTGGTATTGGAAGCAATATAGATTCAAATCGAGGCAAAACATAGTTTATAGACACCTTCATGTAGCACGGAAGCACATGCTTTCCATGTATCAAGGTATTCTCATCGGTTGGATGCATATGCCCCCTAGCACACTGTGACGACCCAGAAATTTTCGACCAAATTTAAACTTAATCTTGATATGATTTCAACACGATAAGAAAAGTCTGTAATGTTGAGTCTCGAAAACTTTGGAACAGTTTACATGAATTCATTTGACTTTCGACTGCTCTCGACGATTCATGAACAATTAATTGTAAATAGATATGTGTGTATGTATATATAAATAATAATTTGAAATATAATTTGGAGTATTATATGTTGTTGTTATTAAAAATTAATAAAATAAAGATAGGATATTAATAATTATTATTTAAAATATATCTCTATATATAAATAAAGTATATTAAAAATAAATATTAAATGCTTGTAATACTCGTTTGATGTTCCGATTGATATTAAGCAAGTTAAATTCAAACTTATGTAATTTTAAAATAAAAGATGATCCGAAAATGAGTTATATAAGTTATAGGCTTATTAAAAGTATATTTAGGATCTAATTATTTAATTTTAACACCTTTTATATTTCACTCATAAATGAGAGGGACAGTTGATGTAATTTTTATTTATCAAATTAATGATTGAATTTTATACCATAATGACCAAAATAAATAAATATAGTTAATTTAAAAATATGAGATTTTTCTGAACGCTTTTATCCGCCACTGATTTCGCCCGATACACTATCCGTGAAAACTGTCGGTAGGATACCAACAATTTAAATTCACAGAATGTGAATCATATTAGTGTGCAACTGTTTTGCTTTTCATTTCACCACATATCAATATTAATATAATACTTTATTATTATAATAATTATGTTATTTATTCACTACTTATTATATGTAAGAATAATTTATGGAGATTGAGAAAGAGTTCACTCAATCTACCTGCTGTAGTGACCCGAACTTTTCCATGTTTATATATATATTAAATGAAATTGTTATTTACATAATTAAGTGTTTCCAACAGGTTAAGCAATCAAACTTGTTAAGACTTGATTAATTGAAATAGGTTTCATATAGACAATTGACCACCCAAGTTGACCGGTGATTCACGAACGTTAAAACTTGTAAAAACTATATGATGACATATATAAGGATATATATATAGTTAACATGATATTATGATAAGTAAACATATCATTAAGTATATTAACAATGAACTACATATGTAAAAACAAGACTACTAACTTAATGATTTTGAAACGAGACATATATGTAACGATTATCGTTGTAACGACATTTAATGTATATATATATATCATATTAAGAGATATTTATACATCATAATATCATGATAATATAATAATTTAAAATCTCATTTGATATTATAAACATTGGGTTAACAGCAATTAACAAGATCGTTAACCTAAAGGTTTCAAAACAACACTTACATGTAACGACTAACGATGACTTAACGACTCAGTTAAAATGTATATACATGTAGTGTTTTAATATGTATTAATAAACTTTTGAAAGACTTCAAGACACTTATCAAAATACTTCTACATAACAAAAATGCTTACAATTACATCCTCGTTCAGTTTCATCAACAATTCTACTCGTATGCACCTGTATTCGTACTCGTACAATACACAGCTTTTAGATGTATGTACTATTGGTATATACACTCCAATGATCAGCTCTTATCAGCCCATGTGAGTCACCTAATACATGTGGAAACCATCATTTGGCAACTAGCATGAAATATCTCATAAAATTACAAAAATATGAGTAATCATTCATGACTTATTTACATGAAAACAAAATTACATATCCTTTATATCTAATCCATACACCAACGACCAAAAACACCTACAAACACTTTCATTCTTCAATTTTCTTCATCTAATTGATCTCTCTCAAGTTCTATCTTCAAGTTCTAAGTGTTCTTCATAAATTCCAAAAGTTCTAGTTTCATAAAATCAAGAATACTTCCAAGATTGCAAGTTTACTTCCAAGTTTTCTAAATCCATTCCAAGTAATCATCCAAGATCAAGAAACCTTTGTTACTTACAGTAGGTTATCTTTCTAATACAAGGTAATAATCATATTCAAACTTTAATTCAATTTCTATAACTATAACAATCTTATTTCGAGTGGAAATCTTACTTGAAATTGTTTTCGTGTCATGATTCTGCTTCAAGAACTTTCAAGCTATCCAAGGATACTTTGAAGCTAGATCCATTTTTCTCATTTCCAGTAGGTTTATCCAAGGAAATTTAGGTAGTAATGATGTTCATAACATCATTCGATTCATACATAAAAAGCTGTCTTATTCAACGTTATAAACTTGTAATCACTAGAACATAGTTTAGTTAATTCTATACTTGTTCGCAAATAAAGTTAATCCTTCTAACTAGACTTTTAAAATCAACTAAAAACATGTTCTATATCTATATGATATGCTAACTTAATGATTTAAAACCCGAAAACACGATAAACACCATAAAACTGGATATACACCGTCGTAGTAAAACCGGGGGCTGTTTTGGTTGGGATAATTAAAAGCTAAGAAGAACTTTGATTTAAAAGCTATACTTCTGGAAAAATGATTTTTCTTATGAACATGAAACTATATCCAAAAATCATGGTTAAACTCAAAGTGAAAGTATGTTTTTCAAAATGGTCATCAAGATGTCGTTCTTTCGACGGAAATGACTACCTCTTTCAAAAACGACTTGTAACTTGTATTTCCGACTATAAACTTATACTTTTTCTATTTAGATTCATAAAGTTAAGTTCAATACGAAACCGTGGCCACTGGAATCACTCAAAACGGATTAGAAACGAAGAAATGGCGAGTAAAACAAGATTGATAAAAACTACTCATTTTACCTACGTGAAAGTTAGTAATAAATCTATTCCAACCATAACCTAATCAACTTATATTGTATATTATGTAATCTTGAGATACCATAGACACGTATACAATGTTTCGACCTATCATGTCGACCCATCTATATATATATTGCGGAACAACCATAGACACTCTATATGTGAATGTTGGAGTTAGCTATACAGGGTTGAGGTTGATTCCAAAATATATATATAGTTTGAGTTGTGATCAATACTGAGATACGTATACACTGGGTCGTGGATTGATTCAAGATAATATTTATCGATTTATTTCTGTACATCTAACTGTGGACAACTAGTTGTAGGTTACTAAAGAGGACAGCTGACTTAATAAACTTAAAACATCAAAATGTATTAAAAGTATTGTAAATATATTTTGAACATACTTTGATATATATGTATATATTGTTATAGGTTCGTGAATCAACCAGCGGCCAAGTCTTACTTCCCGACGAAGTAAAAATCTGTGAAAGTGAGTTATAGTCCCACTTTTAAAATCTAATATTTTTGGGATGAGAATACATGCAGGTTTTATAAATGATTTACAAAATAGACACAAGTACGTGAAACTACATTCTATGGTTGAATTATCGAAATCGAATATGCCCCTTTTTATTAAGTCTGGTAATCTAAGAATTAGGGAACAGACACCCTAATTGACGCGAATCCTAAAGATAGATCTATTGGGCCTAACAAACCCCATTCAAAGTACCGGATGCTTTAGTACTTCGAAATTTATATCATATCCGAAGGGTGTCCCGGAATGATGGGGATATTCTTATATATGCATCTTGTTAATGTCGGTTACCAGGTGTTCACCATATGAATGATTTTTATCTCTATGTATGGGATATGTTTTGAAATATGAAATCTTGTGGTCTATTGTTACGATTTGATATATATAGGTTAAACCTATAACTCACCAACATTTTTGTTAACGTTTAAAGCATGTTTATTCTCAGGTGAATACTAAGAGCTTCCGCTGTTGCATACTAAAATAAGGACAAGATTTGGAGTCCATGTTTGTATGATATTGTGTAAAAATTGCATTCAAGAAACTGATTTCGATGTAACATATTTGTATTGTAAACCATTATGTAATGGTCGTGTGTAAACAGGATATTTTAGATTATCATTATTTGATAATCTACGTAACGATTTTTAAACCTTTATTTATGAAATAAAGGTTATGGTTTGTTTTAAAATGAATGCAGTCTTTGAAAAACGTCTCATATAGAGGTCAAAACCTCGCAACGAAATCAATTAATATGGAACGTTTTTAATCAATAAGAACGGGACATTTCAGTTGGTGTAATAAGATAGTTGTATTCGTATGGTGTAATATATGTAATATAGTGTGCTTATGCTTTATGATATATGTAGAAATTGCTTGTATTAATAAGTATTTTTTTTTATGAATCTAACTCTTGTCTATTTTACAGTATTAAAACACAAAATGGGTAGACAACCCAATATTTTAAGAGACCTACCCGGAGACATGATTGATGAAATCTTGTCTAGAGTCGGTCATAATTCTTCGGCACAACTATTTACGGCAAAATCAGTTTGTAAGACATTCGAATAACGTTCCAAGAATGCCTTGGTTTATAAGAGACTTTCGTTTGAAAGATGGGGGATATCACATTGGGAAACCCATAAGTTACGATGTGTTTACTTTGACGCATATATTGCGGGGAACCCAAGTGCTATTTTACGCAACGGGTTAAGAAATTATTTTTACTCAATGTATCCGAACATAGGACTTCATGATTTAGAAAAAGCGGCTAACATGCAACATAAAGAAGCATGTTATGCTTACGGGTTAGTAATGTTCGCTTCTCACCAAAGTGAGAACAAGAACATCGGGCTACAACTATTAAACAAAACATTTCCACAAGTAACGGACTCAGTAGTTGGGGTGAGAAACAAGGTTTTTAGATTGTTACGGGACTGTTGGACATTACGTAACCCTCGTCCCTTTGACAACGTTACAACACGCTGTCTTATCAACGGCCATAACGGTTATGTTCCACAAGACCAAGGATGGGAAGTAGTCATAGTAAAACCAGAATGCATGACTTGTTTCTGGACGTATGAATTACGTGTCTTTATTGCCTTTGCTGAACGACTTGTGTACTAGCTAGAATTATCTTCATAACTATCTTGTATCAAAGTTATTGTGTGCTATATTTCATGCTTTATGTAAAATAAGCGGTATTGTAAGTTTGTAAAATATTGTATAAAAGTTTGAACGCGAAATATTATTATAATCAGTTTTTCATATAGAATTGTAGTAGTTGAATTGTATATTAGCTACTAAGTATGAAATTAAAGGGTAGGTACTACCCGAATTTAAACTTATAAAATGCTAACATGAAGAAAAAGCTTTTATAAATGAGTTCATATTATGCTACGAAATACTATTAACTACTCTTAATATTCTGTATGATTAACTTGTTCCATTTGACTATTTTGAAGGAAATGGCACCGACTACTCGACACACCGTGAATATGAATGAAGAGGAATTCCGTACTTTTCTAGCTTCAAACATAGCCGCAGTACAGGCTGCGCTACATACCAACAATAACCTTGGATCTAGCAGTACAGGAAATCGTGTAGGATGCACCTACAAAGAATTCACTGCCTGCAAACCTTTGGAATTTGATGGAACCGAAGGACAGATCGGATTGAAACGGTGGACCGAGAAGGTCGAATAGGTGTTTTCCATAAGTAAGTGTACTGAAGAGGACAAAGTGAAGTACGCTACACATACCTTCACAGGTTCTGCGTTAACATGGTGGAATACCTATCTAGAGCAAGTGGGACAAGATGATGCTTATGCACTACCGTGGTCAGCATTCAAGCACTTGATGAACGAGAAGTACCGTCCCAGAACCGAGTTCAATAAGCTCAAGATAGAACTTAGAGGGTTACGAACCCAAGGATTTGATATTACCACGTACGAAAGACGATTCACAGAATTATGCCTATTGTGTCCGGGAGCGTTCAAAGATGAGGAAGAGAAGATCGACGCGTTTGTGAAAGGATTACCGAAAAGAATCCAAGAAGATATAAGTTCACACGAGCCAGCCTCCATACAACAGGCATGTAGAATGGGTCACAAACTAGTGAACCAGATTGAAGAAAGAATTAAAGAACAGACTGTTGAAGAGGCCAATGTGAAGCAAGTCAAAAGAAAGTGGGAGGAAAACAGTGATAAGAATCACCAATACAACAACAACAGCAATTACAACAATAATCGCAACAATTATCCCAACAATCGCAACATCAATCGCAACTACAACAAATGACCCAACAACAACAACAACAACAACAACAACAACAGCAGCAACTACAACAATCATCCCAACAACTATAACAACCGCAACAACAACAACAACAATCAGAAGCAGCTATGCCAAAGGTGTGAAAAGTATCACTCGGGATTCTGCACCAAATTTTGCAACAAGTGTAAAAGAAATGGTCATAGCGCGGCGAAGTGTGAGGTCTACGGACCAGGGGTTAATAGAACGAAAGGAACAAATGGTGTCGGAACGAGTAATGGCGGAGCAAGTAGTGTCGGAGCAAGTTATGCCAATGTAGTTTGTTATAAATGTGGAAAACCAGGCCACATTATTAGAAATTGCCCGAATCAGGAGAACACGAATGGACAAGGTCGCGGAAGAGTTTTCAATATTAATGCGGCAGAGGCACAGGAAGACCCGGAGCTTGTTACGGGTACGTTTCTTATTGACAATAAATCTGCTTACGTTTTATTTGATTCAGGTGCGGATAGAAGCTATATGAGTAGAGATTTTTGTGCTAAATTAAGTTGTCCATTGACACCGTTGGATAGTAAATTTTTACTCGAATTAGCAAACGGTAAATTAATTTCAGCAGATAATATATGCCGGAATCGAGAAATTAAACTAGGTAGCGAAATATTTAAGATTGACTTGATACCAGTAGAGTTAGGGAGTTTTGATGTGATAATCGGTATGGACTGGTTGAAAGAAGTGAAAGCAGAGATCGTTTGTTACAAAAATGCAATTCGCATTATACGAGAAAAAGGAAAACCCTTAATGGTGTACGGAGAAAAGGGCAACACGAAGCTACATCTTATTAGTAATTTGAAGGCACAAAAACTAATAAGAAAAGGTTGCTATGCTGTTCTAGCACACGTCGAGAAAGTACAAACTGAAGAAAAGAGCATCAATGATGTTCCCGTCGCAAAAGAATTTTCCGATGTATTTCCGAAAGAATTACCGGGATTACCCCCACATCGATCCGTTGAATTTCAAATAGATCTTGTACCAGGAGCTGCACCAATAGCTCGTGCTCCTTACAGACTCGCACCCAGCGAGATGAAAGAACTGCAAAGCTAATTACAAGAACTTTTAGAGCGTGGTTTCATTCGACCAAGCACATCACCGTGGGGAGCTCCTGTTTTGTTTTTCAAGAAGAAAGATGGTACATTCAGGTTGTGTATCGACTACCGAGAGTTGAACAAACTTACCATCAAGAACCGCTACCCACTACCGAGAATCGATGACTTATTTGATCAACTACAAGGCTCGTCTGTTTATTCAAAGATTGACTTACGTTCCGGGTATCATCAAATGCGGGTGAAAGAAGATGATATTCCAAAGACTGCTTTCAGAACACGTTACGGTCATTACGAGTTTATGGTCATGCTGTTTGGTTTAACTAATGCACCAGCTGTGTTCATGGACCTTATGAACCGAGTGTGTGGACCATACCTTGACAAGTTTGTCATTGTTTTCATTGATGACATACTTATTTACTCAAAGAATGACCAAGAACACGGTGAACATTTGAGAAAGGTGTTAGAAGTATTGAGGAAGGAAGAATTGTACGCTAAATTTTCAAAGTGTGCATTTTGGTTGGAAGAAGTTCAATTCCTCGGTCACATAGTGAACAAAGAAGGTATTAAGGTGGATCCGACAAAGATAGAAACTGTTGAAAAGTGGGAAACCCCGAAAACTCCAAAACACATACGCCAGTTTTTAGGAGCTGGTTACTACAGAAGGTTCATCCAAGACTTTTCCAGAATAGCAAAACCCTTGACTGCATTAACGCATAAAGGGAAGAAATTTGAATGGAAGGATGAACAAGAGAAAGCGTTTCAGTTATTGAAGAAAAAGCTAACTACGGCACCTATATTGTCATTGCCTGAAGGGAATGATGATTTTGTGATTTATTGTGACGCATCAAAGCAAGGTCTCGGTTGTGTATTAATGCAACGAACGAAGGTGATTACTTATGCGTCTAGACAATTGAAGATTCACGAACAAAATTATACGACGCATGATTTGGAATTAGGCGCGGTTGTTTTTGCATTAAAGACTTGGAGGCACTACTTATATGGGGTCAAAAGTATTATATATACCGACCACAAAAGTCTTCAGCACATATTTAATCAGAAACAACTGAATATGAGGCAGCGTAGGTGGATTGAATTGTTGAATGATTACGACTTTGAGATTCGTTACCACCCGGGGAAGGCAAATGTGGTAGCCGACGCCTTGAGCAGGAAGGACAGAGAACCCATTCGAGTAAAATCTATGAATATAATGATTCACAATAACCTTACTACTCAAATAAAGGAGGCGCAACAAGGAGTTTTAAAAGAGGGAAATTTAAAGGATGAAATACCCAAAGGATCGGAGAAGCATCTTAATATTTGGGAAGACGGAACCCGGTATAGGGCTGAAAGGATTTGGGTACCAAAATTTGGAGATATGAGAGAAATGGTTCTTAAAGAAGCTCATAAAACCAGATACTCAATACATCCTGGAACGGGGAAGATGTACAAGGATCTCAAGAAACATTTTTGGTGGCCGGGTATGAAAGCTGATGTTGCTAAATACGTAGGAGAATGTTTGACGTGTTCTAAGGTCAAAGCTGAGCATCAGAAACCATCAGGTCTACTTCAACAACCTGAAATCCCGGAATGGAAATGGGAAAACATTACCATGGATTTTGTCACTAAATTGCCAAGGACTGCAAGTGGTTTTGATACTATTTGGGTAATAGTTGATCGTCTCACCAAATCAGCACACTTCTTGCCAATAAGAGAAGATGACAAGATGGAAAAGTTAGCACGACTGTATTTGAAGGAAGTCATCTCCAGACATGGAATACCAATCTCTATTATCTCTGATAGGGATGGCAGATTTATTTCAAGATTCTGGCAGACATTACAGCAAGCATTAGGAACTCGTCTAAACATGAGTACTGCCTATCATCCACAAACTGATGGGCAAAGTGAAAGGACGATACAAATGCTTAAAGACATGCTACGAACATGTGTTATTGATTTTGGAAACAGTTGGGATCGACATCTACCGTTAGCAGAATTTTCCTACAACAACAGCTACCATTCAAGCATTGAGATGGTGCCGTTTGAAGCACTTTATGGTAGAAAGTGCAGGTCTCCGATTTGTTGGAGTGAAGTGGGGGATAGACAGATTACGGGTCCGGAGATAATACAAGAAACTACCGAGAAGATCATCCAAATTCAACAACGGTTGAAAACCGCTCAAAGTCGACAAAAGAGCTACGCTGACATTAAAAGAAAAGATATAGAATTTGAAATTGGAGAGATGGTCATGCTTAAAGTTGCACCTTGGAAAGGCGTTGTTCGATTTGGTAAACGAGGGAAATTAAATCCAAGGTATATTGGACCATTCAAGATTATTGATCGTGTCGGACCAGTAGCTTACCGACTTGAATTACCTCAACAACTCGCGACTGTACATAACACTTTCCACGTCTCGAATTTGAAGAAATGTTTTGCTAAAGAAGATCTCACTATTCCATTAGATGAAATCCAAATCAACGAAAAACTTTAATTCATCGAAGAACCCGTCGAAATAATGGATCGTGAGGTTAAAAGACTTAAGCAAAACAAGATACCAATTATTAAGGTTCGATGGAATGCTCGTAGAGGACCCGAGTTTACCTGGGAATGAGAAGATCAGATGAAGAAGAAATACCCGCATTTATTTCCAGAAGATACGTCAACACCTCCAACTGCTTAAAATTTCGGGACGAAATTTATTTAACGGGTAGGTACTGTAGTGGCCCGAACTTTTCCATGTTTATATATATATATATTAAATGAAATTGTTATTTACATGATTAAGTATTTCCAACATGTTAAGCAATCAAACTTGTTAAGACTTGATTAATTGAAATAGGTTTCATATAGACAATTGACCACCCAAGTTGACCGGTGATTCACGAACGTTAAAACTTGTAAAAACTATATGATGACATATATAAGGATATATATATATATAGTTAACATGATATTATGATAAGTAAACATATCATTAAGTATATTAACAATGAACTACATATGTAAAAACAAGACTACTAACTTAATGATTTTGAAACGAGACATATATGTAACGATTATCGTTGTAACGACATTTAATGTATATATCATATTAAGAGATATTTATACATCATAATATCATGATAATATAATAATTTAAAATCTCATTTGATAT
Source organism: Rutidosis leptorrhynchoides (assembly GCF_046630445.1). NCBI lineage: Eukaryota > Viridiplantae > Streptophyta > Magnoliopsida > Asterales > Asteraceae > Rutidosis > Rutidosis leptorrhynchoides. The sequence goes on along the minus strand of NC_092337.1, from coordinate 162,142,031 downwards.
TATAAACATTGGGTTAACAACAATTAACAAGATCGTTAACCTAAAGGTTTCAAAACAACACTTACATGTAACGACTAACGATGACTTAACAACTCAGTTAAAATGTATATACATGTAGTGTTTTAATATGTATTCATACACTTTTGAAAGACTTCAAGACACTTATCAAAATACTTCTACATAACAAAAATTCTTACAATTACATCCTCGTTCAGTTTCATCAACAATTCTACTCGTATGCACCCGTATTTGTACTCGTACAATACACAGCTTTTAGATGTATGTACTATTGGTATATACACTCCAATGATCAGCTCTTAGCAGCCCATGAGAGTCACCTAACACATTTAGGAACCATAATTTGGCAACTAGCATGAAATATCTCATAAAATTACAAAAATATGAGTAATCATTCATGACTTATTTACATGAAAACAAAATTACATATCCTTTATATCTAATCCATACACCAACGACCAAAAACACCTACAAACACTTTCATTCTTCAATTTTCTTCATCTAATTGATCTCTCTCAAGTTCTATCTTCAAGTTCTAAGTGTTCTTCATAAATTCCAAAAGTTCTAGTTTCATAAAATCAAGAATACTTCAAAGATTGCAAGTTTACTTCCAAGTTTTCTAAATCCATTCCAAGTAATCATCCAAGATCAAGAAACCTTTGTTATTTACAGTAGGTTATCTTTCTAATACAAGGTAATAATCATATTCAAACTTTAATTCAATTTCTATAACTATAACAATCTTATTTCGAGTGGTAATCTTACTTGAAATTGTTTTCGTGTCATGATTCTGCTTCAAGAACTTTCAAGCCATCCAAGGATCCTTTGAAGCTAGATCCATTTTTCTCATTTACAGTAGGTTTATCCAAGGAACTTGAGGTAGTAATGATGTTCATAACATCATTCGATTCATACATAAAAAGCTGTCTTATTCAACGTTATAAACTTATAATCACTAGAACATAGTTTAGTTAATTCTATACTTGTTCGCAAATAAAGTTAATCCTTCTAACTAGACTTTTAAAATCAACTAAACACATGTTCTATATCTATATGATATGCTAACTTAATGATTTAAAACCCGGAAACACGATAAACACCATAAAACTAGATATACGCCGTCGTAGTAAAACCGGGGGCTGTTTTGGTTGGGATAATTAAAAGCTAAGAAGAACTTTGATTTAAAATCTATACTTCTGGAAAAATGATTTTTATTATGAACATGAAACTATATCCAAAAATCATGGTTAAACTCAAAGTGAAAGTATGTTTTTCAAAATGGTCATCAAGATGTCGTTCTTTAGACGGAAATGACTACCTCTTTCAAAAATGACTTGTAACTTGTATTTCCGACTATAAACTTATAATTTTTCTATTTAGATTCATAAAGTTAAGTTCAATACGAAACTGTGGCCACTGGAATCACTCAAAACGGATTAGAAACGAAGAAATGGCGAGTAAAACAAGATTGATAAAAACTACTCATTTTACCTACTTGAAAGTTAGTAATAAATCTATTCCAACCATAACCTAATCAACTTATATTGTATATTATGTAATCTTGAGATACCATAGACACGTATACAATGTTTCGACCTATCATGTCGACCCATATATATATATATATATATATATATATATATATATATATATATATATATATATATATATATATATATATATATATATATATATATATATATATATATATATATTGCGGAACAACCATAGACACTCTATATGTGAATGTTGGAGTTAGCTATACAGGGTTGAGGTTGATTCCAAAATATATATATAGTTTGAGTTGTGATCAATACTGAGATACGTATACACTGGGTCGTGGATTGATTCAAGATAATATTTATCGATTTATTTCTGTACATCTAACTGTGGACAACTAGTTGTAGTTTACTAACGAGGACAGCTGACTTAATAAACTTAAAACATCAAAATGTATTAAAAGTATTGTAAATATATTTTGAACATACTTTGATATATATGTATATATTGTTATAGGTTCGTGAATCAACCAGTGGCCAAGTCTTACTTCCTGACGAAGTAAAAATCTGTGAAAGTGAGTTATAGTCCCACTTTTAAAATCTAATATTTTTGGGATGAGAATACATGCAGGTTTTATAAATGATTTACAAAATAGACACAAGTACGTGAAACTACATTCTATGGTTGAATTATCGAAATCGAATATGCCCCTTTTTATTAAGTCTGGTAATCTAAGAATTAGGGAACAGACACCCTAATTGACGTGAATCCTAAAGATAGATCTATTGGGTCTAACAAACCCCATCCAAAGTACCGGATGCTTTAGTACTTCGAAATTTATATCATATCCGAAGGGTGTCCCGGAATGATGGGGATATTCTTATATATGCATCTTGTTAATGTCGGTTACCAGGTGTTCACCATATGAATGATTTTTATCTCTATGTATGGGATGTGTATTGAAATATGAAATCTTGTGGTCTATTGTTACGATTTGATATATATAGGTTAAACCTATAACTCACCAACATTTTTGTTGACGTTTAAAGCATGTTTATTCTCAGGTGAATACTAAGAGCTTCCGCTGTTGCATACTAAAATAAGGACAAGATTTGGAGTCCATGTTTGTATGATATTGTGTAAAAACTGCATTCAAGAAACTGATTTCGATGTAACATATTTGTATTGTAAACCATTATGTAATGGTCGTGTGTAAACAAGATATTTTAGATTATCATTATTTGATAATCTACGTAAAGCTTTTCAAACCTTTATTTATGAAATAAAGGTTATGGTTTGTTTTAAAATGAATGCAGTCTTTGAAAAACGTCTCATATAGAGGTCAAAACCTCGCAACGAAATCAATTAATATGGAACGTTTTTAATCAATAAGAACGGAACATTTCACCTGCACCCCTTTCTCTTCACTTTTTTTTCTTCAACCATCCTTCTACCATCGAACACCCATGACTCTCATTAACCACCTTTATCGTCATTCATTATTATTACTTTGGTTTGTTCATTCTGTTTACTAGGGGTGAATACCCATAACCACCACGGTTACCAACCAAGACCACCACCATCTATCTTCCATTACCACCACAAGGAACCATCATGTATTTCGTTTATGTGTACTTAATCACCACCATACCCGCCACTCTACACCATCTCAATGACACCACCATCACCCGTCATTTAAACACCACCATCACCATTCTCCACTCTCACCACCTTAGCTAAAAACGGCTACAATATTTTCTTCTGTTTCTATTCATGATCAAAACAACAACAGAAGTTGATATGGATCGACCCTAACAGGTTGCTGTTGCAGTCGTAAAAACTCCATGAAACCACCCTCTCTCTCATCCTCTTTCTCTACCTTCCTCTTTCCCGTGAATCACTAAGAACCACCCAACCTTTCTTCCTTCTTTGTAAACTCACAACCGCCACTAACAGCTGCTACTATTTCAGTTTTAATTCTCGTTCAAACAGCAACTTCCACTGCCATTCTCCTGTCAAAACCACCATTGCCATCTCTTGTTTCTATTTGCTATTACTGTAGCACGTAAGATGGGGAGAACGATGATGAATAGTAATGAATAGGAAATGATGATGACGATTGGATAGATAATGATTAAGTTATGTTATGATAAAGATGATATCATGGGTCACGATGATGATGACGGTATATTGCTCCTGTTTCCGTTCGAGAATACCAGACCCAGTTTCATATTCTACCTTTTGAATCTAATTAATCAATAAATGAGTCAATTAGGTTTTTAATGGGCTACCAAAGTTGGGCATGATTGACGTTAGTTCTTGGGCTGCTATGTCCTGTTTATAAATGGGCCGAAGAGTTTATTTGTGATTGGGCTGCTAATTTTCTCTTGGGCCGAAACAGACTCAGTTTCATGTAAATGTATTATTAATGCCTAGTATTATTATTAAGATGATGATGAATGAGTACGGTAGTGAAGATGAAAATTAATATGATGACGGTTAGGTTAAGTAAGTAAAGATGGGATAATAATAATAATAATAAAGATGGTAATAATCATGATTATGATTATGATTATGTTAGGATGAAGATTTACGTGGTGTTATAGAATCATGATCGATAATAATAATGGCAACGAAATGGCGATTCAGTGATGATTAATACAATGAGGATGCGTAAACAATAAGATTACGATAGATGATGAAAAACGATTATGACCTTAATGAAGAAGAAGAAACAGTTTAAAACGGATTATATATAATCAGGTTGAATATTAGGACGGAAAAGCTGAGATAGAGAATTGGTTAAGAGTGTTTGTGTTTAAGCAAGAGGTCGTCGGTTCGATCCCGGGCAGAAGAACTATATTTTTTAGGCTATTCTTGTGAGGTATAATTTTATTACTATTATAATTATTTCATTATTATCATTATTATTAATTATTATTGTTGCTATTAAGTAATTATTATTAGTACCCAAATTAGTAGTAAGATTATTAGTATAATCAATATTATTATCATTTTTGTTATTACTAAGTATTATCAATAAGTATTATTATTAGTAAAATCATTATTTTTATAGTTATTCTTATTAGTAGCATTATTATCATTATTGTAACGACCCGACTTTTTCGACTTGCTTTTGTGCCTTGTATTTTAACGAAACTGCGTTTTTGTGCGTACTACGTTACTTTATTACTCTGGAACCCTGGCACACGTGTTTTATATTCATATATACTTAAAAACATGCCTTGGTGTATGTGGAATGCTTAACTTGTCCATTGGATGCTTTATAACCGTTAGTGTTACTTGCCGTTACGAATAAACCGCGGACTGCGCGCACGTTTGACTTTTGTCGGAACCGGAACTTTTGGACTGCGAAATATTAATTATTATTTTATAATAATAATTACCTGAGCCGTTGGATGCTTAATTTTATTTATTTAATTGCTAAAGCCCAATAGTTAGTCTTGTTAGACTTTCTACCTTGTTGGGCTCAAGCCCACCCTACACTAGTTAGTGACCCAATTAATTAGCCCAAGTATTATTACTAGTGATCCATAATAATAAATAAGTAATAAATAAATTAATTAATGAGTCATACTAGCATAATGGATAAGGTTTATCTAAATGTTACATAAGATTCTAGCAAAAGGACACACTTTAGACACCATTAGCCAAAAAGCAAGTTTTTGTCTCCCCCTCCCCCTCTAAATGCCGTCCACCACTACCACCATGGTCATGGCCATGTCATCAATCCATGTGATCTTCATTTGCCTATAAATACTAGCCTTTAGTCCCTCATTCCAACACTTGATCATTTTGGCATTTCACACACTTATTCTTTCTTTCCTTCCTAGCTTGTAAGTTTTTCTTTTCCTTTCTCTCTTCTTCTTAAATTCGTGTACATCATCATCATTATGTGGAAGATCAAGTTCCTTCTAGCTTTGATCTTACTTATATCTTGTTGATTCAAGCATGAATCTTTCAAGAACAACAAAGATTCAAGCTTTCTTGCTTGAATCTTCATATCTTTTATAGATCTACTTCTTTTATACTTTAATCTTTCTACTTTATGATAAAGATTCAAACTTTTGTTTGAAATCTTCATGCATCTTCAAGATCCAAGCTTTATGCTTCAAGATCTTCAAGAACAATCAAGATGCAAGCTTTCTAGCTTGAATCTTCATATCTTGTTGTTAGATCTAAGTTCTTTTTGCTTTAATCACGTTGTTTTATGAAAAAGATTCAAACTTGTGTTTGTTAGATCTTCATATATCTTAAAGATCCAAGCCTTATGCTTCAAGATCTTCAAGAACACTTAAAGGTTCAAGCTTTCTAGCTTTGCAACCTTGTAACTTGTGTAAAATGGATCCAAGCTCTCTAGCTAAGGGTTCCATCACCTCTTTTGACTTGGATTATGCTTATACTTGTTGAATTGATGTAAAGTTTGTAGCTTTAGTTGTTATTGTGACTTGTATTAGTGTTAAGACTGAGGATAGGATGTAACCTTAGTTCATCATCCATCTAAGACTCATGAATGAGTTTTATTCTTACTTGGTCTTAACATATTGTGTATTTATGGTGAATCTTGGTCAAAAGTGATGTTAAACTATCAACGAGTTGTACACTTGAAGCTACAAGCATCAAGGATGAGAACCGTGATGAGCATCAAGTACTAAGAACCCCACCGGAGCACATAACCCACTGATTTTCATATCTGATCAGACCAACTGAGCTACTGGAAAGTTTATTTTCAGTTAGTTCGGTTCGAGTAGATGATTTTACATTTAGGCCTCGTCTTAATCCGAGATACGGTTTAGGATTTATGGCCCTCCGAGAGTCACTACACCCTATTAACGTTGTGCTGAAATTTCTGACCTACTCGCACTTAAACCGTCGCCACGGTCAAACGAAGACGAGTTAGGTTCTGAAAACTGGTAAACTGTTAGGGGACTCATATACGGAGCCATAGCCACTGACCGTACATCTTTTCGATTTACGTAGAGGTCGTAGCAGCTGACCGAAGTCAGCCTATTGTTTCGATCTCTATTCTCGTCAACTTACTTAGCTTTTATGATGATGAATGATGATGATGATGACACTTAAACTTATTTTATGCACTATTGGAATATATAAAGATAACCTACTGACCTAGTAACCTTTGATTTAGGTTGACGACCTTTCGGACAGACTTACTACTTGCGTACTTTCATTACTGACTTTACCGCTTTTATCACTGTGAGTTATAGCATCCCTTTTTACTTTAACTATTTTGGGACTGAGAATACATGCTCTTTTACGTTTTACATACTAGGTACGAGTACTTAAACTTTATATGTGCGTGGGTTATATAACGGCATAAACATTCCCTTTAGCACGGTAACGTTTAGTCATTGGTTTTTGAACCGGTGAACGCGAATCTTATATATGGATCCATAGGGTTTGACATCCCCACTAGGGCTAGTCGCGCTAGCATTTAATGGGTGTTTAATACTTTGTGGACATACGCACTCGCCAAGTGTACTTTTAAGGGGTTATAAACGTTAAGTCTAGTTACCGGGTGCCCACGGTTATACATATACTTTTCATACTGTTTTGATATGCTGTTGCAGCACTGAAATCTCGTGGCCTATCTTGCGTTACTGTTACAACTTAAACTATAGCTCACCAACATTCGTGTTGACTTTTTAAGCGTGTATTTCTCAGGTGCCTAGAGGTTTATTGCTTCCGCTATTAGACTTGATGTCATGCTGTTATTGAATTGCTGTTATGGACCTACTGTACTAGTTATCCGCTGCATTACTAGAGATGTCTCAAATTATGAAACTTATGTTTTGCATTCGTAAACTTATGTTATTTTGGAGCAATGGTTTGTAATAAGTCTTATGACATGTTATCTTTGTAAAACATTATCTTTTAATGAATGCAAATCGGTTTTCAAACAGCATATAGTGTTTGACCTTGTGATGATCCTGTTGTTGATGATCCGTACATGATGGTTTTGTATGGGGCGTCACAGTTGGTATCAGAGCATTGGTTGTAGGGAATTAGGTTGCATTAGTGAGTCTATACCGGACCTAAGTAGGATTCACTAATAGGACTAATCTACAACTTGCTAGTTTACTTGTTTCCGCGAGACTTACTGCATGCTTTGCCTACTTTCTGCTGTATGATCTTACTGCATGCTATTACTTATCTTTACTGCCATGCGAACTTGCTGTATGCCTATTTCTGCCTTGGCATGACTACTATCTGCTTTCACATGTTATCTCTGATTAGTACTGATTGCCATGCTAGGTTGCTATAGTGCCTAATACTTGCTTGCTTATGACTTACTGATATGGAAAATTTAAATTCCTTGTTCAGATGTCGGATATTCCACCTGTCATTATTTTGGGCAGCGATTCAGACTCGTCAGCCACCTCACCTACTGCAGCTACCGACACACAGATCCCGTTAACCAGTGACCCCGGTGCTTCATCCTCCAGAACCAGCAGCCATACACCTGTACCAGTAGTTATCGCAGTCGGAACCCAGGACCCTCCGGAGATTCCAGCTCCAGTTGCCCCGGTACCTCAGGAGCCACAGCCCCACCCCGGTGGTGTTGTGATTCCCGGGGAATACGAGGACGTCCCGTTCTGTAATGAGCATAACCATTGGTGCCGACGACTTCCTGATGGACGTGTCATACCGATCCCACATTTCAGATACCGGATCATGACTACCAGTCGCCGATCATCGCCACCCCCAGCTGATTCATCATTTGACGACTCATCCACAGACAACACTAGTGACGACCACTCCGATGAGGAGAACCTTGATGATGCACCTGTGCAGCCACCCTCCACCCCGCCGAAGAAGCGGTACCGTTTCGATGGAACCGTTATTTCGGGGATCAACGGAGGTCGAGCATTCACTAACGCACATGGCCAACGTCGTAGGGTTACCACCCGTAAGCGGGTCGTGCCTTACCCGGCTGATCCGTTCGTGCGTAAGGGTTACCGCCGTGCAGCATCTACCTCTGGAGCCGGACCATCTGCACCACTAGCACCACCTGCACCAGCAGCACCGCCTGCTCTGCCAGCCCCTCCCTCTGTCGAGGAACTGGCAAGGGAGGTGGAGATCCTCCGTGCTCGGGTGACTGAGCTCGAGGAGCAGATGTCCCATGTGCTAGACATCCTTTACCCACCGTCACCATAGAGCTTTGTAGTAGGTTTCATTTTGTAATCTCGTTGTAGTTCCATGTTTTCCTTATGTAATGTACAAATTTATATATGCAACTCTTTATTAATGGAACTTTGTATTGTTAAATTCTTGCACAGTGTTCTATTTACATTACTGTATGTTGGTTTTGCGGTATTTGTGCCTGGTTGCGTTACTTAATTGGCATGCGTTATGTTGTTTCCCTGTTTACTATATACTATATTATTATATATTAAATGCTGGATTTTGACTTAAGTCAAAATTTCTGTTTCGAAGGGCAATGGCAAACACACGAACAACACCCACAGCAGCTCAAATTGAAGAGATGATTAATGAACGAGTCGCCGCAGCCTTGGCAGAAATGAACCCTCAAGCTGAACCACCGTCGGTTATCCAACCCGTTCGAAAAGAGTGCACCTACAAGGAATTCCAGAGCTGTAAGCCACATAACTTCCGCGGAACTGAGGGGCCTGTTGGTCTCACAAGATGGTTTGAAAAGCTTGAATCAGTATTCCGAGTCAGCAACTGTTCCGAGTCTAACAAAACCAAATTTGCTTCCTGCACGCTATCTGATGGCGCCCTCACGTGGTGGAACACCATGGCTCAGGCACAAGGTATTGATGAGGCGTATGCTACGCCATGGGAGGAGTTCAAAGCGGCTATGATTGATGAGTATTGTCCGAGAACCGAGATACAAAAGATGGAAATAGAGTTTATGCAATTGAAAGCTGTTGGCAACAATCTCGATGGTTACAATCGGCGGTTTCTTGAGTTAGCTCTTATGTGTCCTACCATGGTCACCCCAGAATTCAAGCGTATGGAGAGATACTTTTGGAGACTCCCTAAGTCCATCAAGGGTAATGTCACCTCGTCCAAGCCACCGAATGTTCCCGAAGCAATACGCATGGCGCATACACTCATGAATCAGATTCTCATCGATGAACCGGAGAAGTCCAAGCTTGAAGCAGGTAGTAGTGACAAGCGAAAGTGGGATAACAGTAAGGGGAGGACCTATGATCAAACCCCCATTAAGAGACACAACAACGGTGGAAACCCCAACCCCAGCACAAGCCCCAACCCGAACTACAAAGGTACCCTACCGCAATGCAAGTGGTGTTACAAACACCACACTGGGTATTGTAATGCGGTATGTGAAAAGTGCAACAGGATCGGACATGTTGGTAAGAACTGCAAGATTCCCATCCCAGCTGCAAGGACAAACCCAAATGGGTCAAGGAAATGCTATGAGTGTGGACAGCAGGGCCACTTTAGGAATGGTTGCCCCAATAAGAAGAAGGACGACGGACCACCGTGTGGTAGAGCTTTTAATGTTAATGCAAGGAATGCACGAGAGAACCCCGACTTGGTTACAGGTATATTCACTATCAACAATCTTTTAGCTTCTTTCCTATTTGATACTGGTGTCGATAGAAGCTATGTATGTAGACACTTTTGTGATAAGATAAATTGGTCATTAGTTCCTTTAAAACAAAGTATGCTTGTCGAGGTAGCCAATGGTAAACTTGAAAAGGTTGACCAAATTGGCCGAGGAGCTATTATTAACATAGCTGGTGTGGATTTCGAAATTGACTTGATACCCATCAAATTGGGAAGCTTTGACGTGATTATCGGCATGGACTGGTTGACTAAAGTAAGGGCCGATATTATCTGTGGAGATAAAGCTCTTCGTATACAACAAGGAGATGGTGAGCCACTGGTTATATACGGAGAGAGATGTAGTTCGAAACTGAACCTCATTAGTTGTATGAAAACGCAGAAGATCATGAAGAAAGGACGACTTACCGTTTTAGCACACGTGAAGGCTTTAGAATCAGAGGAGAAGAGTGTGAATGACGTGCGAATTGTGAATGAATTCCCCGACGTCTTTCCGAAAGAGTTTCCTGGATTACTGCCACCCAGAGCAGTGGAGTTCCAAATCGATCTAGTGCCGGGAGCTGCACCCGTAGCTCGTGCGCGTTATCGTCTGGCACCTTCAGAACTGCAAGAATTGCAGAATCAACTACAGGAATTGCTCGACCGAGGGTTTATCCAACCGAGCTCGTCACCTTGGGGTGCACCTGTTTTATTCGTGAAGAAGAAGGATGGATCTTTCCGCATGTGTTTCGACTACCGCGAACTCAACAAATTGACGATCAAGAATCGATATCCTCTTCCCAGAATTGACGATCTTTTTGATCAGCTGCAAGGATCAAGCGTGTACTCTAAGATCGATTTGCGATCCGGTTATCACCAGTTGAGGGTGAAGGAGAGTGATGTGATGACGACTGTGTTTAGAACCCGCTATGGTCATTATGAGTTTCTCGTGATGCCGTTCGGATTAACCAATGCACCAGCCGTGTTCATAGACCTCATGAATCATGTCTGCAAGCCATACCTGGATAAATTCGTTATCGTCTTCATAGATGATATCCTCATCTACTCCAAGAGCGAAGAAGAACATGAGCAACACCTTCGGTTAGTGCTCGAACTCTTGAGACAAGAGCAGCTTTATGCCAAATTCTTCAAGTGTGAATTTTGGTTGAAGGAAGTCCAATTTCTGGGTCATATTGTGAGTGATCAAGGTGTCAAAGTTGACCCCGCCAAGATTGAAGCTATCAACAAGTGGGAGACACCCACTACTCCGACTCACATCCGCCAATTTCTAGGTCTTGCCGGTTACTACAGAAGGTTCATTGAAGGTTTCTCTTTGATTTCGCGTCCTTTGACTGCGTTAACTCATAAAGGGAAGAAGTTTGTTTGGGAAAAGAACAAGAAGCAGCATTTCAAACCCTGAAGTAGAAGTTAACCACCGCACCTATCTTATCTCTTCCCGAAGGCAGTGACGACTTCGTTGTGTACTGCGATGCTTCGAAGAATGGTTTTGGTTATGTGTTGATGCAAAGAACGAAGGTTATTGCCTATGCATCTCGTCAACTGAAAGTCCATGAGCGAAACTACACTACTGATGATCTCGAACTTGGAGCCGTCGTCTTCGCATTGAAGCTGTGGAGACACTAACTTTATGGAACAAAGAGTACTATCTTTACCGATCACAAGAGTCTCCAACACATCTTCGATCAGAAGCAACTAAACATGAGACAGCGTCGATGGATTGAGATGCTAAATGACTACGATTGTGAACTTCGCTACCATCCAGGCAAGGCCAATGTTGTAGCTGACGCCTTAAGTCGAAAGGAGAGGACGGTACCTCTTCGCGTTCGGGCTCTGAACATCACCATCCATTCGAACCTTCACAGTCAGATTCGAGTAGCTCAAGAAGAGGCTCTCAAGGAGGAGAACATACCTCGCAAATACCTGAACATTCTCGTCTCTAAATTCGAGGTTAAGGAGTCTGGACTCCGATGTTATACCGGAAGAATTTGGGTACCTCGTTACGGAGATCTACGGAACCTTATACTTGATGAAGCCCACAAGTCGAGATATTCGATTCATCCAGGAGTCGGAAAAATGTACCACGATCTCAAGGAACAGTATTGGTGGCCAAATCTTAAGAAGGATGTTGCAACTTATGTTGGAAGGTGTTTGACTTGTTCGAAGGTTAAGGCTGAACATCAGAGGCCATCTGGATTACTTCAACAACCGGAAATCCCACAATGGAAATGGGAAGTAATTACAATGGATTTCATCACGAAGCTACCAAAGACGGTGGGCGGATACGATACAATCTGGGTTATCGTTGACCGTCTTACCAAATCTGCTCATTTCCTAGCGATGAAAGAAACTGACACAATGGAGAAACTTGCTCAACTGTACATCAAAGAGGTTGTAACTCGTCATGGTGTACCTTTATCAATTATCTCAGATCGCGATCCCAGTTTTGCTTCCAGATTCTGGCGTTCATTGTAAGAAGCCTTGGGAACTCGTCTCGACATGAGCACCGCGTATCACTCCCAGACCGACTGTCAGAGCGAAAGAACGATTCAGGCTCTAGAGGACATGTTACGTGCCTGTGTTATTGACTTCGGAAAGTCTTGGGAAAGGCATCTGCTGCTAGCCGAATTCTCTTACAACAACAGTTATCATTCGAGTATTAAAGCCGCGCCTTTTGAAGCGTTGTATGGCCGCAAGTGCCGTTCTCCCATTTGTTGGGCTGAGTTAGGCGAAGTGCAAATCACCGGACCCGAGATAGTCCATGAAATGATAGAGAAGATTTCTCAGATTCAGGCAAGACTTAAGACGGCCCGCGATCGCCAAAAGAGTTATGCTGATCTTAAATGTAAAGACTTTGAATTCAACGTGGGTGACCGAGTAATGTTGAAGGTCGCACCTTGGAAGTGTGTAATCAGTTTTGGAAAGCGCGGAAAGTTAAACCCATGATATATTTGTCCTTTTGAAATTTTGGAATGTGTTGGACCCGTTGCTTACCGTTTGGATCTTCCGACTCAGTTGAGTGCCGTTCATCCTACCTTTCATGTATCAAATTTAAAGAAATGTCTTGCTCCACCGGAACTTATCATACCATTGGAAGAACTTACCATTGATGACCAACTCCACTTCGTGGAAGAACCTATCGAAATTATGGACCGTGAGGTCAAAACCTTGAAACGCAATAAGATTCCAATTGTCCGAGTTCGATGGAATGCCAAGCGTGGACCTGAGTTTATCTGGGAGCGAGAGGATCAAATGAAGCAGAAGTATCCTCACCTTTTTCTGACTCCATTACCATCAGCTTAAATTTCAGGACGAAATTTCCAATAACAGGTGGGTAATGTAACGACCCGACTTTTTTGACTTGCTTTTGTGCCTTGTATTTTAACAAAACTGCATTTTTGTGCGTACTGCGTTACTTTATTATTCCGGAACCCTGGCACACGTGTTTTATATTCATATATACTTAAAAACATGCCTTGGTGTATGTGGAATGCTTAACTTGTCCATTGGATGCTTTATAACCATTAGTGTTACTTACCGTTACGAATAAACCGCGGACTGCGTTCACGTTTGACTTTTGTCGGAACTGGAACTTTTGGACTGCGAAATATTAATTATTATTTTATAATAATAATTACCTGGGCCGTTGGATGCTTAATTTTATTTATTTAATTGCTAAAGCCCAATAGTTAGTCTTGTTGGACTTTCTACCTTGTTGGGCTCAAGCCCACCCTACACTAGCTAGTGACCCAATTAATTAGCCCAAGTATTATTACTAGTGGCCCATAATAATAAATAACTAATAAATAAATTAATTAATGAGTCATACTAGCATAATGGATAAGGTTTATCTAAATGTTACATAAGATTCTAGCAAAAGACACCATTAGCTAAAAAGCAAGTTTTTGTCTCCCCCTCCCCCTCTAAATGCCATCCACCACCACCACCATGGTCATGGCCATGTCATCAATCCATATGATCTTCATTTGCCTATAAATACTAGCCTTTAGCCCCTCATTCCAACACTTGATCATTTTGGCATTTCACACACTTATTCTTTCTTTCCTTCCTAGCTTGTAAGTTTTTCTTTTCCTTTCTCTTTTCTTCTTAAATTCGTGTACATCATCATCATTATGTGGAAGATCAAGTTCCTTCTAGCTTTGATCTTACTTATATCTTGTTGATTCAAGGAGGAATCTTTCAAGAACAACAAAGATTCAAGCTTTCAATCTTGAATCTTCATATCTTTTGTAGATCTACTTCTTTAATACTTTAATCTTTCTACTTTATGATAAAGATTCAAACTTTTGTTTGAAATCTTCATGCATCTTCAAGATCCAAGCTTTATGCTTCAAGATCTTCAAGAACAATCAAGATGCAAGCTTTCTAGCTTGAATCTTCATATCTTTTTGTTAGATCTAAGTTCTTTTTGCTTTAATCATGTTGTTTTGTGAAAAAGATTCAAACTTGTGTTTGTTATCTTCATATATCTTAAAGATCCAAGCTTTATGCTTCAAGATCTTCAAGAACACTTAAAGGTTCAAGCTTTCTAGCTTTGTAACCTTGTAACTTGTGTGAAATGGATCCAAGCTCTCTAGCTTAGGGTTCCATCACCTCTTTTGACTTGGATTATGCTTATACTTGTTGAATTAATTTAAAGTTTGTAGCTTTAGTTGTTATTGTGACTTGTATTAGTGTTAAGACAAAGTATAGGATGTAACCTTGGTTCATCATCCATCTAAGACTCATGAATGAGTTGTATTCTTACTTGGTATTAACATATTGTGTATTGATGGTGAATCTTGGTCAAAAGTGATGTTAAACCATCAACGAGTTGTACACTTGAAGCTACAAGCATCAAGGATGAGAACCGTGATGAGCATCAAGTACTAAGAACCCCACCGGAGCACATAACCCACTGATTTTCGTATCTGATCAGACCACCTGGACTATAAATGGAAAGTTGATTTTCAGTTAGTTCGGTTTGAGTAGATGATTTTCCATTTAGGCCTCGTCTTAATCCGAGCTACGGTTTAGGATTTATGGCCCTCCGAGAGTCACTACACCCTATTAACGTTGTGCTGAAATTTCTGACCTACTCGCACTTAAACCGTCGCCACGGTCAAACGAAGACGAGTTAGGTTCTGAAAATTGGTCAACTGTTAGGGGACTCATATACGGAGCCATAGACACTGACCGTACGTCTTTTCGATTTACATAGAGGTCGTAGCAGCTGACCGAAATCAGCCTATTGTTTCGATCTCTATTCTCGTCAACTTACTTAGCTTTTATGATGATGAATGATGATGATGATGACACTTAAACTTATTTTATGCACTATTGGAATATATAAAGACAACCTACTGACCTAGTAACCTTTGATTTAGGTTGACGACCTTTCGGACCGACTTACTACTTGCGTACTTTCATTACCGACTTTACCGCTTTTATCACTGTGAGTTATAGCATCCCTTTTTACTTTAACTATTTTGGGACTGAGAATACATGCACTTTTACATTTTACATACTAGGCACGAGTACTTAAACTTTATATGTGTGTGGGTTATATAATGGC
Organism: Rutidosis leptorrhynchoides; assembly: GCF_046630445.1. Lineage (NCBI taxonomy): Eukaryota > Viridiplantae > Streptophyta > Magnoliopsida > Asterales > Asteraceae > Rutidosis > Rutidosis leptorrhynchoides. Next base: position 162,126,346 of record NC_092337.1, on the reverse strand, counting down.
ATAAACATTCCCTTTAGCACGGTAACGTTTAGTCATTGATTTTTGAACCGGTGAACGCGAATCTTAGATATGGATCCATAGGGTTTGACATCCCCACTCGGGCTAGTCGCGCTAGCATTCAATGGGTGTTTAATTCTTCGTGGACATACGCACTCGCCAAGTGTACTTTCAGGGGGTTTTAAACGTTAAGTCTAGTTACCGGATGCCCACAGTTATACATATACTTTTCATACTGTTTTGATACGCTGTTGCAGCAATGAAATCTCATGGCCTATCTTGCGTTACTGTTACAACTTAAACTATAGCTCACCAACATTCGTGTTGACTTTTTAAGCGTGTATTTCTCAGGTGCCTAGAGGTTTATTGCTTCCGCTGTTAGACTTGATGTCATGCTGTTATTGAATTGCTGTTATGGACCTACTGTACTAGTTATCCGCTGCATTACTAGAGATGTCTCAAATTATGAAACTTATGTTTTGCATTCGTAAACTTATGTTATTTTGGAGCAATGGTTTGTAATAAGTCTTATGACATGTTATCTTTGTAAAACGTTATCTTTTAATGAATGTAAATCGGTTTTCAAACAGCATATAGTGTTTGACCTTGTGATGATCCTGTTGTTGATGATCCGTAGATGATGGTTTTGTACGGGGCGTCACAATTATAGTTAGTAATATAAATATTAGTATCATTATTGTATATATTATGATGAGTAAAAGAAGTCTTATTAAATATCATTTTTTTTAAAAAAAATTATTATTATTATTATTATTATTATTATTATTATTATTATTATTATTATTATTATTATTATTATTATTATTATTATTATTATTATTATTATTAAAAACCATCATTTTTATTAAAATCATCATTTTTAACAATATTAGTATTACTATTTTTATCATTATTATCCTTAATAGTATTATCATTATCATTAATTAGTATTATTATTATTATTATTAATATATCATTATTGGTAATATTAAAATATTTTAATGAAACACATAAGTTATAAAATGATATCACTAATAAATACGTATATAAACTGTTCGATTTCAATTATATGTGTTAATACATATATGAATGATATAGGTTCGTGAATCCGAGGCCAACCCTATACTTGTTTAATGTCGTCATATGTATTTTTACTATAAAATACAGTATGGTGAGTTTCATTTGCTCCTTTTTAAATGCTTTTGCAATATATATTTTTGGGACTGAGAATACATGCGCTACTTTTATAAATGTTTTACGAAATAGACATAAGTAATCAAAAACTACATTATATGGTTGGATTATTAAACCGAATATCGCCCCTTCAAGTCTGGTAACCTAAGAATTAGGGAAATGGCCCCTAATTGACGCGAATCCTAAAGGTAGATCTATCGGGCCTAACGAGCCCCATCCAGGGTATGGATGCTTTAGTATTTCGAGGTATTATTTAGTATATTAGCTGCAAGCTGTATACTAGGGGATATTCTATATGCATCTTGTTAAGGTCGGTTACCAGGTGTTCAATCCATATGAATGATTTTTATCTCTATGCCGTGCGAAATGCCTGATATGAGATTATATTTATTAGAAATGAAAATGAAAATCTCGTGGTCTATTAAAATGATGAAAATGAATGATTATGATAAACTAATGAACTCACCAATCTTTTGGTTGACACTTTAAAGAATGTTTATTCTCAGGTATGAAAGAAATCTTCCACTGTGCATTTGCTCATTTTAGAGATATTACTTGGAGTCATTCATGATATATTTCAAAAGACGTTGCATTCGAGTCGTTGAGTTCATCAAGATTATTATTAAGTCAACTATAGTTGGATATATTATGAAATGGTATGCATGCCGTTAACTTTCAATGTAAAGAAAGTTTGTCTTTTAAAAACGAATGCAATGTTTGTAAAATGTATCATATAGAGGTCAAGTACCTCGCGATGTTACCAAATGTAATGTATTCGTCTAGATGGATTAGGACGGGTCTTTTCACACACGGTGTAGGTTCTGAAGTCGTGAGGTGGAACAAAACGATATATGTCTTCACCTATCAAGTAACAAACATGATATATAAATATATATAGTAAGAATTATACTAGTTTTCATAGTATCCAAATATTTACAGAGTATTCAACTATACAGAGTGTATTACATGATAAAAAATTAGTCAGAATATAAACATTAATAACCTATTTTTGTTGCAATTCCATTAGTCTTTGTGGTGTCACCCCTTGAAATGTGTACTGTTTTTTTGGGCACTAATGTCATTTGCATATGCCTCCATTTTCTGAATGAAGATATAATTTATAATACTTAGATTAAAATAAGAAACGGGTAAGTAAGCATTAGAGTATATGTACCTTGATTATGCGAGTCATTTTCATGAGAGGTCATTGTACAAAACTTCCAACCGCATCATTTAAAATCTCCTTCACTGTATTTTTTGACAATTCTTTGATCGGTATTGGAAGCCTCAATGATGTGTAGTCCTTAATAAGGTTGTTTATTTTCACCTTCATGTAAAAAGGAACAACTTTTTCCCCATTTACTTGAGTAAATACGTTGGTTGGATATAGTGTACCCTGAGCACACACAAGAGTCTCTATATGATGTGGGTTAAATAACAAGATTTCAACTTTGTCCTGTAAACATAAAGAACAAGAAATATAAATTGTAGAGTAGTTAATAGTTTAAATGTGTATTGAAGTATCCATTTAGCTTTTGAAATAAAAGAAGATCAATTACCTTTATGTTTTGCAAGTCTACAAACGGTTGGTTCTTGACCCTTTGCTCTTGAACCCTTGGTTCATGAATCACTTCTTTTCGCATGCCTAGAGCATCCACTTTCTATTTTTTCGCCGCTCTATCTCGTTCCTCCTCTATTTGCTGGATCTCCACTTGTTTCTCCACAACTGGGTGATCTTCCATTCCCCGTTTTCTCTCAACAGACTTGTCATTCAACACCACCTGTTCATTTACCTGTTCCAGTTCGTCTACCTGTAAGACTTCCAGTGCGTCGACTTGTTCGTCGACTTGTTCGTCTACCAGTTGCATATTTCCTGTCGTGTCGTGATGTTCTGTCAGTTCATGATGTTCTGGTGTTGAAGCTGTTTCATGTGAAGTTTCATGTGATCCATTTTTTTCTCTTTCCACCACCACCCTTCGCACCTCCTTAACCACAAGTTCCTGTACCTTTTTCATTGTTATGAATTGGTCTCCCTTTTGTTGCTTACCGAATTTGCTATATCCTAGCATGCTACTAACACCTCTGGTTCTACTGCCGTGTTCTTTCCCCACATTAACTAACAAGGCATCCCCTCCTTGTTTATCTGTCTTAACCTGGAACAAAACACGAAAATTAATCTATTATAAAACAATTCTAAGTTAATAAGGCTATAAAAACAATTTAAAGTATATTACAATTTTATCTACAAGGGACACATTCGTATCTGGAATTATTGGCCTCTTCGTTTCTTTTGTTCGCTTCATCTTTCCGAGTACATAATTCCTTGCAGTAGCATTGGAGATATCGTGGTATAATGTACGCTTTTCAGGATCATTTTTCTCCAACTCCCATTCTTTTTGATGGCCTCGATAACCTGAACGACCTACATGGGCGTAATTATCTTTTGGTTGTTTCAAGGCGTTTTCTCTGCCTTTTTCTCGTAATTCCTTTCCAATTTACATGGGATTAAAAACTACATTAGTTTTCATCAATTTAAAAATGTAATTCCATAGATGTTTAAAAGCAAAGGAATAACACTAACCCTTTTTGCTGGTGTATATTCAAGTTCACAAAATTGTCTCCATTTTGCTGGAGTTATGAAACCGTAATCTGGACATTCTTCATAAGGAAGCTTTCCTTGAACCATATACATTCTTAACTTGGCCCTGAATCTCTTAAAAGCCCCGTTGCAATGATGAAGCATTTGTTTCTTCGCAAAATCATCTTTGATAAAATGATGTTCCTGTAAATGTTATTACATATATAATTAAACATTAGTTTAACAAATTCTGATACCTTTATGAAACAAAATTCTTATAAGTTATGATTTGATACCTTTATGTCCAACCATAACTCTTCTTTCTCATCTACAGAAACTACTTTCCAATCATCCTCAATAAAATCAATCATACGCCTTGTAAAAACACCTATGTTACCGGCAAACAAAGCTTGATATTTTCCTATAGCATGCCCAAATTGGTCAAATTCAACCACAAATGGAATCACTGATTTTTCTTTAAGTTTGCTAACTCCTAGTTTAGGCCTATTGTTTTGGCTCTGTATACATTAAAAAATCAATAATAAGAATCTAACAATAATAACAAGACTAATACCTTAACAATACTAGTATTTCTAGGTATGCATACAATAGAATTGAAATCATAAACGTACCATGATGTTTGATGTATCAAGTTCTTGAATTTATCGAATTTAGGGGGTTTCTGCAGTTACCTACAGAGTTCGTGGGATTGTGTATAGTACTATGTAATCACAAAACAACAAAATGATTAACTAACAGTTTGTAGTAGCTATTTGAAGGAGTTTGGATCACTGCTAGGGTTTGTGAAAATAATACAACAGTAAATGAGACTGGCGGTTTGTTTCAATTATGATCGGAGGTTGTTTTGTGTCAATTAGTGGTGTCAATTAGGTTGGCGGTTAATTTGAAATTTTCGAGACCAAATGGTGGGTGATTTGGCCATTAAGCTGATCTGATGATGAAGAAGTTTAGGTATTTTACCTATAGTAAAATATTTCATATTTTTTAATACACCGTAATAAGCTACTTGACCAGGCCCAGGCAAAAATGATCCGATATTTTTAAAAATATCTGTTTAAAAAAAAAGACATTACAAAAAATCGCTCACCTTCTCAAGTACCTCATACGGAGTATCTCTTCACCTGCCACCATCTCTGTACTTGCAATAGCGATCAACTACAACCATCTCCCGCCATGTCAAGCACAGGTTAATGTGTTTTCTAAAACAAAATTTGTTGTTTAATTATTAACTGTAAGCACAGGGTTTTCCGAATTGAAAACCTAAAAAATTTAGAACAAAGTTTATCATGACATTTATTTATTTTAAATAATTAAAATCAAACAACAGATCTACACTTCACCTATATTTATGCTTTTTTATTTGCACCTGAATCGGTTTTATCTCACAGTTATGTGCATATATAATATCAGTGTTTTTATTTGGAATTACACTCATGTAGGTGTGAGTCTGTAAATTTATTGTGTTATACCTTTAAGTTCATACCAAATGTTTATTTATGATATTGCACCTGTATATATTATTTGCTAATTATCTGCAGATTCAACAGATTACTTAGGGTTTGATTTATGTTACAGCAATATGTATTGTGAACTTTAAGCTACAATACCAATATAGTTTGCTTAGGTTTGAAAATGACAGCATATATATTTTATCTAACAATTGATCTGTGATGTAATTGAGTATTTTGTTTTTTGTTTGCATATTAATGAATTGAATCACAAATACAGCTGGAAACAATGATGCCTCTACTAGTCAAACATGTGCACTCGCCATTGACAAGCTGAATAGAGCTAAAAGGTACAACATATGGAGCACCGTTGATGTCACATACATCTTCTTCGACATACCAAGGGGAACTTTTTGGGTGAGTTAGATACTTTTTTTAGAGAAACAGTTAAACGTATTTGTGTATATAGTAATAACAAATAATTACGAAATCATTAACAAATAATATGTCAATGTCATTTAGGAACTACCTGAGGACTTTAATCGCATCCGAGAACTCGAGGCTGGCTGCACCTATATATGCTTGGATATGGAAGGGATATTCTATTGGTGGGACATAAAACAGGCTACAGATGTAACCAAAAAAAAGCTTTTTGTTTCGAAAGGCTGGGAGTACTTTGTGGCTTTGAATGGGTACAAAGAGGGTGATAGGTGTATGTTGGGTTCTCCCGTTGGTACAAGAGTTTTTTCATGGTCATGGATGGAAGCCACCCACTTTAACAATCTCATTAGGGTTAATAGTCTTTTGATAGTGCAACTTTAACTCTAATTTGTGGAGTAGTTATAGTCTATGTACGAATTGCACGTGTACATCTTTTGATAACTTTTAAGTTCCTCAACGGAGAACAATTTATGTTTTAGATTTACTAATGTATGTAAGAATTCTATATTATGATATGTAAATTACGTTCGTATTTAATAGTCGATGTTGATGTTTGGTAAATTACTACCGTAATCGCATACAATTATTGTTCGATGTGTAGGTTCTTTAATCTTGTTTAGTAATGGAACATTGTAGTTTACAATAAACTATTTTGCCTAATTCAAGTTTGATTATATTTGAAGTTGCGCGTCACAAGTAACAACCTAAGATGGTTCACTTATCATGGTAAATTGTATGTATTTGGCTTTTTCAATGTAGTATATGTACAAGATTTTCTAATGAAATGTATGTTTTAAATGAGTCTATTGTTCCATCATTGGTAAATGCTTAAAATTGCATTGAGTTGCAAGTTTGTAATCAAAAGTAATGCAAGAAGTAAATATTACTAAACTTCATGCATCATTAGAAAACATTAGCGTATCCAAATGTAAACTATCCATTCAGCTATTATATATATAGGGAGAATTGCTGAATACTAGAGTAATAGATTACAACAAATACATGGTATAAGTGCAACAAAAAATATGTAAGCTAACAACATCCAGATTGTACAACACTTATACCCCAAAAGTAACTAAAATTATTTAAATCAATAAACTAAAGATAAAAGTTTTGTTCCTCCAGATTGTACGTGAGTTCATAATATTGTCCAGGAATCAGGCCATTGATTGTTCGGTACTCTGAAAAACCGTAAGTAACTGCCAGATTTGGTTTCTTTTTCTCTGTCTCCTGCTTCAACCGTCACTTGAATTCATCACCTTCATGATTAAATCAATTCACATAACACCCACTCCTCAGTCCTGGAAGTCCAATAAACTCCTTTGGAAGACGCTAAGGAAAAAGAAAATACATATTTAGCCAAAGGTTTAACCAAATTGTTATTCTATAATGATGAAGCATAAAACGTTGATATGTAAAAAGATAAGACAAGTAGTGTACCACCATTTATCAGTTGATGAATGTTAAACTTTAAAAAGATAAGTAGTGTACGTACCAACAATTTACCAGACGGTATTTTGATAATCACAACACGTTCAGGATGTAGATGTTGTTGAGGCATTGGTTCATCTTCTGAGGTATCACTTTCGGTATCACTGTCTGAACTGTCATCAATGTAAATGATTTCAGGAATGGATTGGGAAGTTGATCCTCTTTCACAGTTAGTAGAAACATCATCGTCTATCAGCTGAAAAGTTAATAAACAACCCTTTTCTACACCACGATGGTCATAAATCACCAGCTCAAGATTTTCCGAGTCAGTTTCATAAAAGACCATACAATCACCAGACGCCACTCTAAGGTCTCTAAGCAACTCAGACCATCCTTCGCACATGACAACATTGTCTTCAACTGAGATTACCACCACCCTTTTCTTGTACCATCTTTGAAAGTGAACAATCATTTGTTGTTTGGGTCCAGAGTTTCCATAAGTAGTTGTTAACCATTCCTTTGGCAGTATCTACATCAAATAAAAAATAATGGTATTTTTGTTAAAGAAATATAAAACTAATTTGTTAAGATAATAATCATGTACACATACTAAATGTGTGTTACATGTGCGATAGCAAAAAATGACCATACCAATCCTGGTTCATTTGGATAGTTGACGAATTTCATGAATGAAGGGAAAAGTCTGTATGGAGCATTTTCATATACTGTTGCCTGAATTCGAGTCAATTCACTAAAAGATGTGAATGGATTAAAAAAATTCTTTTGAAACAGGTCAGGTGAGTAAATAGCCAACTCGTAGTTTCTTTTGTCGATTCCAGTCAATAGAAGGATATCACCTTCTCCAATATGAAGATCATTCATGATCTTTAGCCAACCATCACCAAGTATCATACGGCTACGATCATTCTTCAAAAATGTAACTTCAGATTTATATCCTTGCAGGGTGTAGATGAAAACAGAATGTCTTGGAACCTTGGTATCATAATGGTCAACATACCATTCATGTGGCAAAGCCTGTAAAAAAATATAATAACCTGATATGTCTTACAATGGTTTTGCTTTATAAAATATATAATTTTAAGGTTAAAACAGCAACGAAACAATACCAGTTCAAGCTTATCTGCTAATCGTATTATGTGGATGAACAATGGTGGACGATTGTAGGTAGCCATAAATGACAACGTCAGAGATTATTTCTGCTTCTGTAAAATGAACATATATGTACATATCAGTTATGTAGGTAACAATAATAATTATGGTCAAATTAACACAACTAGATTTAGGTATAATAGTCTGATATTTAGGGCATTTCGTCTTTAACACAAAATATATTAGACTCTTTATGCAGCATCTATTAACCACTTTTAAACCCTAATGTGTCCATTTTCTGAATAATCTAAGACAAAATGTGCATGTATATAACCTAATTTTAGATTATTGTTTCCTAATCACATAACTCGATTCAAGTTTAATAGTCTGATTTTATGGTCATTACGTCTATAACAAGAATATTCGAGTAAAGAACAATTAGATAACTAAAAAAATCATCTGTACCTGTATTTTCGACTATCCTTCAGCCGTGAGAATGAACTCGATTTCTTTCGAGTTCCGTTAATCGCCGTTCTATGATGATGGAGGAGGGTGTTTCCGGTGGTTTGATAATGAAGTGGGATGGTTTAGGGTATACGAAGAAGTTGGATGGTTTTGTGATCGTGGTTTGTTCCCGGTATTAAAATTGAAAACTGTGCATATATATGTTATATATATATATATATATATATATATATATATATATATATATATATATATATATATATATATATATATATATATATATATATATATGTGTGTGTGTGTGTGTGTGTGTGTGTGTGTGTTTTTTAGAATTATTTGTATTTGTATTGTATAGATTGTTATTATTAATTTAAAAGGTACTAACATAAAGTAAATTTTTCATGGTAAAAAAAAAAATAACAAAAAAATTAACAAAAGACATAAAAGACATGTTGCATAAGTCATTAAAAAAATATACTCATGTTTATACAAAAAAAAAGGTAGTCAATCATATGTTTTAACAATTTTTATGTGTCTGCAACCTCGTCTCCATCCTCATGGTCTTCTCTAACGTAGATTGTATTATTTCCAACAGCAACTTCATTCAAAGGTTGAGCACCGGCTGAAAATGGCGGTAACTCGTCAAATTGGTCGTACTCATCCTCATCAACAACGTTCTCGACACCAACAATCCGTCGTTTTCCATACTGAACCACATGCCACCTAGAATCCTTTGGGTCTTCGATAAAGAATACTTGAGTAACTAGTTTTGCTAGAATGAATGATTCTTCTTTATATCCATTGGTGGAAAGATTAACAGTTGTAAAACCATCCTCATCAACTTGAACACCGCGATCATTATCAACCCACTTACACTTGAACAAGGGTATAGTGTACGAATTGCCATAATCTAATTCCCATATTTCTTGAATGACACCATAATAAGATTTTTTAGCGATCCTTGATCTTTCTTCACGATTGACCATGGTGAATTACATCGACGAGGCTATCACTGTGACACCGCTATTTTGCGTTTTACTCTTCTTATCTTGAGCTTTAGTGTAAAAGGTATACCCATTTATGTCATATCCTTGATATTGGAACACATGTTTAGGGGCGAATCCCAAAGCTTCGACCGTTTTATCAATATTTGGAAGTATCCTCCTAAATTTGTCTTTCAACCATTCTGAAAAAGTTTTTTTATGTTGTTTTGCCAACCACTTTGCACTCTTTTTACAGTTTTGTTGTCTCAACAACGACATATGTTCTTGTATGAACGGATCAATAGATGTAGTGTGTTGTAAGACATTAAAATGTGCCTCTTGATAATCAGCAACATTTGAATAGCCCGTCTTGCGCCCAAGTGTCCCTTGACCTAATAGTCTTCCTTCATGATGACTTTGTGGAATCCCGACATTTTTAAACCCATCCATATAATTTGTACAGAATTCGATCACATCTTCGGATGCATATCCTTCAACGATACTGCCTTCTTATCGATTAAGGTTCCTTACATAACCTTTCAAGATACCCATATATCTTTCAAATAGATACATATACCGTAAGAAAACTGGACCACATGCCTTTATATCTCCTACAATATGAGATACTAAATGAACCATGACATCAAAGAAAGAAGGAGGAAAGTACATCTCGAGTTCGCAAAGAGTAAGTATGATATCTCTTTGATATTCATCCAGCACATCAGGATCAATCACCTTTGAATGAATCATGTTGAAAAATAAGCATAGTTTTGTTATTGTGTGTCGAATACGGTTGGGTAGAATTCCACGAATTGCGATAGGAATCATCTTGGTCATTAGTACATGATAATCATTCATACCAAGTAACTTCAAATCTTTCATCGAAACCAACTTCCTAATGTTAGCAGAGTATCTTGATGGAACGTTAATACCTTGTAAACATTGACAAAATTTAGTTTTCTCGACCTTCGACATAGTATAACAGGTCGGAGGAAGAAACTTGGTTGACCTTCCATCAATATCTTTAGGTTGTAGCTCTGGTATGATATTCATTAATTCCATATCCCTTCTAACTTTAATTCCATCTTTTGTTTTTCCAGGAATGGTCAACAGTAACCCTATTAAACTTTCACAAACATTTTTCTCAATATGCATAACATCAAGACAATGTCGGACTCGTAAATGCTTCCAGTAGGGTAATTTCCAAAAAATAGAATTTTTCTTCCAAATACCTTTGGGAGGACCAAAACCTTTCTTTCCCAACACAACATTTATATTAGCAACTTTGGAGAGTGTAGTTTCTCCATCCAATGGTGGTGGTAGTTTTCTATCCTCTATAGTACCATCAAATAAATCAGACTTTTTACGATACGGGTGATTCTCAGCAATCTCTCTTCGATGCCCCATAAATGCCGGTTTCTTACAATTTGTGAGCCATATCGAGTGAGTATTTTCCTCACAAATAGGACATGCCTTTTTCCCCTTCGTACTATATCCAGACAAATTACCATAAGCAGGAAAATCATTAATGGTGCAAAAAAGCATTGCCCGTAGTTGGAAGTTTCTTTCTTGTATGCATCATAAACGTGTATGCCAGTACTCCATAATTCCATCATTTCATCAACTAATGGTTGCAAATAAACATCAATGTCATTTCCAGGTTGCTTTGGGCCTTGAATCAAAAGACACATCATTATGTATTTTCTTTTCATACATAGCCAAGGCGGTATATAACACCCCGCCAAATTTCCATCTGACGGCGCGTTAATTCAGGTCCCACAGTTAACAGTTACGCCCTCTATATGAGACGTGTAAAGCAATCGCATTTAATTTTATTAAAAGTTAACTTTCAAAAACATAAGTCAATAATCCCAAAATAGAAACACTGTTGTGATCGTAACCACAAGCCAACAGTATTTAAACAGTTATAAAAGTTTTAAATGTGAAAGTAAGTAATGTTCATTAAATCAAATGCCGACTCCACGGCCAGACATGCAGCAAACACAGCGGAAGTCTACCTCTTAAGGACCTGAGAATAAAAACACGCAAAAACAGGTCAACAATAACGTTGGTGAATCTACAGGTTTAAAGTAATCTAGCAGTATCTGAAAAACAGTTATCAGAAAAATAGTTTAGTTTCCTTAACCACGAGATTTTAACGTTTGCATAATCTGAGCACCTGAATACTAGCAATGACCCGAGTATAGAAGCCACTATACCTGCCTTTACCTCCTAAAATGTTATACACTTGTTCGAGCGTATCTAATGTTCAAAATAAATGCACCACAGTTATTATAGCGGGTGAGGTTGTCAACCTAATGGATCCGTCCATCTAAATTGTGCTTACACCGATGGTATTAAAAGTATTCAAGCTAGAGACTTTGTGAACAAACTCAGTACACATATATAGTACTCGTGTCAATACAAAAGCATTTGAATAAGTAAGTATAACATCGTGTATTCTCATCCCTGAAAACATGTAAAAAGTGAGACTGTAGACTCACCATTGAATAAGCTTGGATGACAGACAAAACTTGTACGGTTTACAGCTGAATAATGCAACCTAAGTATACGTATATAGGTTGGTCAATATATGTATCTTAAATAAGGGTGGTTTCATAGTATAAGTTGTCTCATTGCTCAACGCGACGCATTTCAAAGTAAAAGTCAACATATAGTCAAGTAATTCATGCAAGTCAAACAAAGTCAACCGAAGTCAAATCGAAAGTCAAACTTGGTCAATGTGGTTAACTAAAGTCAAAATCAGTAGGTTCATGTAAAATGTTGGTCAACATGTCAAATCTAAGTCAAACAATACGTTTCAGGTCATGAATAATAATTTTCACAATTTCAGTTTATCGTTGTGCACAAAGTTCATGAACACGTTGCATACTTAGCACAATATCTCATAGTACAAAATTTACGTAAACATGGAAAACTCCAGATAATAAATATACTTAAAATAAATTCCAAAAAGTCCGGCCAGGGACTCATACGATAATTAAAAGTCAGGAATCAGAAGGGGTACATTTGAGGTTTGCCCAGTCAGTTTCTAACCTCGCACTAATTTCGTTTTGGCTATAACCGGAGTTAGGGACATGAAATTGATACAAGACCAGTGGCCATAGTTCGAGGACAAGTCAAAGTAACACATATAAAAAATATAGCAAATTTTGTTTAGCCAATATGTACAGTTTATTCATGCAAGTTAGATGTTCAGTTTTTCAGCTCAAATCAGAATCCACATAAAGTACGGCTCTATTGTGCCCAATGCATAAGGTTTCAGAGATTGACATAAACTAACAATAAGTCACATATCATGTTAAAATTTATATTCCAGAAGCTTACATTCTCATTCAATAAACACAATCCACAGAGTATAAAACAGGGAGCAATTTACAGATTCGATTCTAGATTAGTTAGTCACATTCGCACGCGATTATCCGAAGATCTAGATACAATTAGCCTATGATATCTACATGAAAGGTGAAGTACTTTTTGTTTAAATTTCAAATATGCAAAGATTTAATCACAGAAGTTACCACATTTTATCATACAAGGTTATTTTCTTGCAAGTGCTGTATAAAACTACTTTTACACTAATTCAAGCATATCTCAGGTAATACATAAGCAAACGACATGATATCCTAGTCTTATATATATATATATATATATATATATATATATATATATATATATATATATATATATATATATATATATATATATATATATATAGTGTTTTTAATTTATCTTTCCAGTGGTATAAGTCTCACATTCCAATTCGTTGTCTATCAATTCCAGATTTCTGATCAATCAAGAAAACACAACGTTAATTTCAATTAAGCATAACTTGATCATCCGGAAACGAAATCAAGCGAATTCAAAGCCTAAACTCAATAGTTTTTCGAAAGGAATCTGAATATAAGATAATAATTAACATTTGAAAAACTTAATTTTTCTGATCATGCAAAACAAATTCGTTTTTAAACCCTAACATATCAAACAATCAATATAACGATTACAATTAACACGTACGCGTATAGACTTGAGCAATTGACAACATAACTATGAAACTTTTTTAAAAATTAGATTTTTATAATTAGGATTCATGTAAATATACCTTAGATCTAGAAATGAATTATACCAACGCGTAGAGGAGATCGAGAATTGCAACGTTTGTTCTTGAGGTTTGATCAAAATTTAATTTTTGAGTGTGTGTATGTGTGTGGTGGTCGACGGCAGCAGAGAGGGGAGGAGGGAACAAAAAGTCGACTAAAAAAATATGGGGAAGGGTTTCTATTAGTTGCTTGTTAATTATAATTAGTTTGGGTCTAACCTTAAACACCACACTAGTGCAAATAAGCCCAAAATAGAAAAATAAGGGGGAATGGGGGAGGGGTCGGCCGAATGGCACATTTGGGGTATCCCCGGGCTCGTGTTTTGCAAAAGCACGTGTTCGTGGTCCGTTTCAAGTGTCGTTTAGTCGTACCAAAGGCTCGGAACGCTAAACCGATCGTTAAACGCAACCAAACGTTTATTTATTAAAAACCCAATTAATTAATTATTTTCGAAAAATTAATAATTAAATAAACTAATTATTAAAATAAACCCGAGCGTTTCGTTGCTCAAAAAGCAGTTATCAAAATCGTAACGTTTTAATCGTATTTCATCATCCGAAATATTTATTTGAATTAATATCAACACATATTAATTATTATAACTGTAACGACCCAAACCAAACCACGAACAACCCGCGTATAATGTGAAATAAATTTTTTTTTATGCTTTCAGTTGGTGGCGCGGCGCGCCAGGTATTCGCGCGGCGCGCAAAATCACCTGGACAGCCCGCTGTCCCCGGAAGTCAATTACATGAAAATGTTTGACCTTTTCCCGACATAATTAGACAAAACGCTTTCAACCACATACTCATACATGTAAAACTAACACGTTCCATTAATAAAATTAGTTTTACGAAGCGGGGCCCACACGACCCAAATTACAAGTTTAATACATAACGCGAGTTTCGACCACAAAAAGTTTAAATGCCAAACGACACATCGAGCATGGTGTTTGGGGTTAAACTACCCAAGTCTCGGTCGAACTTCAAAAAAGCTATAATCCCCGAGCCACTAATCCAAGCGAATACCTTTGCCCTTATCCAAGCCGGATCCTAAAAAGGTAAACAATGAGAGGGTAAGCTAACGCTTAGTGAATGCAATAATTTTACATATACATACAAAATACACCTACTTGCAAGCACTTATACAAATACCTCATACACACTAGCAATTTACATAGCATACCATCGCAAGTATAACTCTAAACCCTTCAAGATCACAAGCTAGCACAACAATATCATATATATAACCCGAATAATATAATATACTACAATACAACGCGTAATTATGGTTAACCAATAACACAAGGGAATGGTACTTCGAATTTCCCATCGGTGTTCGTAACAACCGTTAGTGTACAACGAAATATATCACTAACCCCTAGGTGACACGAACAACGAAATATCCGTTCAAGCAATCGTTAGTGTACAACGAAATATATCACTAACTCTTGGGCAATTTGGACAACGAAATATCCATCGTTAGTGTACAACGAAATATATCACTAACTCTTGGTGGTATAGACACGTATACCCGGCCCCATCCCCCGCCCTACAAATAGACACATTATATACACACATGTATAATCATTCCACTCACCTTAAGCCTTCGGTGAATCGATAAACCAAGCTTGAAACTTCAAGGTAACACACCTATTACAATGTACACATATTCAACATCCATTCAAGTTGGTCAAACTCGCAACACTCACCATCACTAGGTCGTTTTAACCCATTTGGACATTTAACCCTAAAATTGGGTCAACTCACACCCAAAACCCTAACATTAGCCAAGATAGGTTTAAAACACATTTCAACACTAGGTTTTTGCATTAATCACAAACATTAACTAACTTAGGTCCATTTTGACCCATTTAACCAATTAAAGTCAACACACCCATTTCGGGTTATCCACTAACCCACACAACGCCC
Organism: Rutidosis leptorrhynchoides; assembly: GCF_046630445.1. NCBI lineage: Eukaryota > Viridiplantae > Streptophyta > Magnoliopsida > Asterales > Asteraceae > Rutidosis > Rutidosis leptorrhynchoides. Next base: position 162,110,626 of record NC_092337.1, on the reverse strand, counting down.
ATTTACATATATATAGGTGTGCTAGCAATTTACTAACTAATTTAAGTTCATAAACATCAATTTAACACTTTGAAAACCCTAGTTAGTCTTCTCTGAGTCTACTCGACCCAATTTAACCCAAAACCCCCAATTCACCCACAAATGGGTTTTAAGTTCATCATCTATCCCAAACCCTAACCCTTAATCAAAATAAAATCAAGAAATCAAGATTAGAGCATACCACTACCACCAAAACGTTGCTAGAGGGAAGATGACCGACTTTAAAGCTTGCACTTAGACCCGATTCGAGCTTCTTCTTCCTTATTTTGAGCTTTCTCACAGTAGGATCTTACTCTCTCTAGAATAAATTGGGAGTGATAAGGGTTGTTGAAGATGGAGTATATGAGGCTCCAACAACTGATCCCAAGCCTTAAAGTCGGATCCCAAGTGTAATTACCAAAAAGCCCTCACCCATAATTAATTAAAAAGGAAGATGAGCTGTCAGCAGCTTTCGGCGTGGCGCACCACTGGCCCGCGCGGCGCGCAGATGGCCTGGCCAGAATCCTTTTCCCTTTTAAAGTATACAATGAAACCTCCACTATACAAGTAACTTAATTACACATATGTACAAGAAAAAATATTCGGGTCTTACAACTCTCCCCCACTTACATCGGAGCGCGTCCTCGCGATCCAAGCCGCATGACAAGAGGGAAGATAAACCAACACAAATTCTTCGGGTTCCCATGTAAAATCGGAACCTTTACTACGACGCCATTGAACCTTAAAGGTCCTCACCTCCTTGTTACGCAACATTTTCACTTTCTCATTAAGTATAGCAATCGGCTCTTCAACATATTCTAACTTGTTGTTTAGTTCAATTTCGTCTAATGGCATCCATGAGGAATCATCCGCAAGACACTTACGGAGATGGGAAACATGAAATGTGTTATAGATCCCCGCAAGTTCTTCTGGAAATTCCAATCGATATGCAACTTCACCAACACGAGCTAAAACCTTAAACGGCCCAATAAACCGAGGAGCTAACTATCCTCGTTTTCGAAATCGAATAATGCCCTTCCACGGCGAAACCTTGAGCATCACCATGTCACCTTCTTGAAACTCGATCGGTCGCCTACGTTTATCGACATAAGATTTTTGTCTATCTTGCGCCGCCTTTAAACAAGCCCGAATCATATCGATTTTACTATTTGTCTCCAATACCAAGTCGGTGCTCCCGACTTCCCTTTGACCCACTTCGCCCCAACAAATCGGGGTCCGACACCTTCTGTAGTGACCCGAACTTTTCCATGTTTATATATATTAATTGAGATTGATATTTATATGATTAAATGTTTCCAACATGTTAAGCAATCAAACTTGTTAAGACTTGATTAATTGAAATATGTTTCATATAGACAATTGACCACCCAAGTTGACCGGTGATTCACGAACGTTAAAACTTGTAAAAACTATATGATGACATATATATGGATATATATATATAGTTAACATGATACTATGATAAGTAAACATATCATTAAGTATATTAACAATGAACTACATATGTAAAAACAATACTACTAACTTAATGATTTTTAAACGAGACATATATGTAACGATTATTGTTGTAAAGACATTTAATGTATATATATCATATTAAGAGATATTCATACATGATAATATCATGATAATATAATAATTTAAAATCTCATTTGATATTATAAACATTGGGTTAACAACATTTAACAAGATCGTTAACCTAAAGATTTCAAAACAACACTTACATGTAACGACTAACGATGACTTAACGACTCAGTTAAAATGTATATACATGTAGTGTTTTAATATGTATTTATACACTTTTGAAAGACTTCAATACACTTATCAAAATACTTCTACTTAACAAAAATGCTTACAATTACATCCTCGTTCAGTTTCATCAACAATTCTACTCGTATGCACCCGTATTCGTACTCGTACAGTACACAGCTTTTAGATGTATGTACTATTGGTATATACACTCTAATGATCAGCTCTTAGCAGCCCATGTGAGTCACCTAACACATGTGGGAACCATCATTTGGCAACTAGCATGAAATATCTCATAAAATTACAAAAATATGAGTAATCATTCATGACTTATTTACATGAAAACAAAATTACATATCCTTTATATCTAATCCATACACCAATGACCAAAAACACCTAAAAACACTTTCATTCTTCAATTTTCTTCATCTAATTAATCTCTCTCAAGTTCTATCTTCAAGTTCTAAGTGTTCTTCATAAATTCTACAAGTTCTAGTTACATAAAATCAAGAATACTTTCAAGTTTGCTAGCTCACTTCCAATCTTGTAAGGTGATCATCCAACCTCAAGAAATCTTTGTTTCTTACAGTAGGTTATCATTCTAATACAAGGTAATAATCATATTCAAACTTTGGTTCAATTTCTATAACTATAACAATCTTATTTCAAGTGATGATCTTACTTGAACTTGTTTTCGTGTCATGATTCTGCTTCAAGAACTTCGAGCCATCCAAGGATCCGTTGAAGCTAGATCCATTTTTCTCTTTTCCAGTAGGTTTATCCAAGGAACTTAAGGTAGTAATGATGTTCATAACATCATTCGATTCATACATATAAAGCTATCTTATTCGAAGGTTTAAACTTGTAATCACTAGAACATAGTTTAGTTAATTCTAAACTTGTTCGCAAACAAAAGTTAATCCTTCTAACTTGACTTTTAAAATCAACTAAACACATGTTCTATATGTATATGATATGCTAACTTAATGATTTAAAACCTGGAAACACGAAAAACACCGTAAAACCGGATTTACGCCGTCGTAGTAACACCGCGGGCTGTTTTGGGTTAGTTAATTAAAAACTATGATAAACTTTGATTTAAAAGTTGTTATTCTGAGAAAATGATTTTTATTATGAACATGAAACTATATCCAAAAATTATGGTTAAACTCAAAGTGGAAGTATGTTTTCTAAAATGGTCATCTAGACGTCGTTCTTTCGACTGAAATGACTACCTTTACAAAAACGACTTGTAACTTATTTTTCCGACAATAAACCTATACTTTTTCTGTTTAGATTCATAAAATAGAGTTCAATATGAAACCATAGCAATTTGATTCACTCAAAACGGATTTAAAATGAAGAAGTTATGGGTAAAACAAGATTGGATAATTTTTCTCATTTTAGCTACGTGAAAATTGGTAACAAATCTATTCCAACCATAACTTAATCAACTCGTATTGTATATTATGTAATCTTGAGATACCATAGACACGTATACAATGTTTCGACCTATCATGTCGACACATCTATATATATTTCGGAACAACCATAGACACTCTATATGTGAATGTTGGAGTTAGCTATACAGGGTTGAGGTTGATTCCAAAATATATATAGTTTGAGTTGTGATCAATACTGAGATACGTATACACTGGGTCGTGGATTGATTCAAGATAATATTTATCGATTTATTTCTGTACATCTAACTGTGGACAACTAGTTGTAGGTTACTAACGAGGACAGCTGACTTAATAAACTTAAAACATCAAAATATATTAAAAGTGTTGTAAATATATTTTGAACATACTTTGATATATATGTATATATTGTTATAGGTTCGTGAATCAACCAGTGGCCAAGTCTTACTTCCCAACGAAGTAAAAATCTGTGAAAGTGAGTTATAGTCCCACTTTTAAAATCTAATATTTTTGGGATGAGAATACATGCAGGTTTTATAAAAGATTTACAAAATAGACACAAGTACGTGAAACTACATTCTATGGTTGAATTATCGAAATCGAATATGCCCCTTTTTATTAAGTCTGGTAATCTAAGAATTAGGGAACAGACACCCTAATTGACGCGAATCCTAAAGATAGATCTATTGGGCCTAACAAACCCCATCCAAAGTACCGGATGCTTTAGTACTTCGAAATTTATATCATATCCGAAGGGTGTCCCGGAATGATGGGGATATTCTTATATATGCATCTTGTTAAATGTCGGTTACCAGGTGTTCACCATATGAATGATTTTAATCTCTATGTATGGGATGTGTATTGAAATATGAAATCTTGTGGTCTATTGTTACGATTTGATATATATAGGTTAAACCTATAACTCACCAACATTTTTTGTAGACGTTTAAAGCATGTTTATTCTCAGGTGAATATTAAGAGCTTTCGCTGTTGCATACTAAAACAAGGACAAGATTTGGAGTCCATGTTTGTATGATATTGTTTAAAAACTGCATTCAAGAAATTGATTTCGATGTAACATATTTGTATTGTAAACCATTACGTAATGGTCGTGTGTAAACAGGATATTTTAGATTATCATTATTTGATAATCTACGTAAAGCTTTTTAAACCTTTATTTATGAAATAAAGGTTATGGTTTGTTTTAAAAATGAATGCAGTCTTTGAAAAACGTCTCATATAGAGGTCAAAACCTCGCAACGAAATCAATTAATATGGAACGTTTTTAATCAATAAGAACGGGACATTTCAGTTGGTATCCGAGCGTTGGTCTTAGAGAACCAGAATTTTGCATTAGTGTGTCTTATCGAGTTTGTTAGGATGCATTAGTGAGTCTGGACTTCGACCGTGTTTACTTGAAAAATGATTGCTTAACAAATTTTGTTGGAAACTATATATTTTTAACATGTGAATATTATGTGATATATTAATCTCTTAACGCGTTTGATATTATGTGATAGATGTCTACCTCTAGAACAAGTCCCATTGACTCACCTAATAATAATGAAGAGTCAAATGTAAATTGGAATGATTCGTGGACTGATTCACAAGTTCCCGAAGAGGAACCGGAAGAAGAGTCGGAACCAGAAGAAGAATCGGAACCGGAAGAAGAATCGGAACCGGATGAAGAAATAGAACCGGTGGGGGAAATAATAAAACGGTTAAGTAAAAGAAAATCCTCAAACAACCGACCAAGGTTAATTATGGTCAATGGTGTTTCCGCTAAGGAAGCAAAATATTGGGAGGATTACCAATTCTCCGATGAATCGGATTCTGACTAAAATTCCGATGATGTTATAGAAATTACCCCAACTGAATTTAAAAAGGCAAAAGAAAATAATAAGGGAAAGGGCATAAAAATAGAGAAATCTAATTCCAACCCCGATGAACTTTATATGTATCGTCAACCCCCGAAGTCCTTAAGTTGTAACAATGACCCGGGAACCTCTAAACCACCAGGTTTTTCTAAACCAATGTGGAAAATAACGGCTCGTATTAGGGGAACATCATATATCCCTAGAAAATTGGCAAAACGAACCAAAACCGAAGAAGAAGAAACAAGCGGGTCGGAATAAGATAGTTGTATTCGTGTGGTGTAATATATGTAATATAGTGTGCTTATGCTTTATGATATATGTAAAAATTGCTTGTATTAATAAGTATTTTTTTTTTATGAATCTAACTCTTGTCTATTTTACAGTATAAAAACACAAAATGGATAGACAACCCAATATTTTAAGAGACCTACCCGGAGACATGATTGATGAAATCTTGTCTAAAGTCGGTCAGAATTCTTCAGCACAACTATTTAAGGCGAGATCAGTTTGTAAGACATTCGAAGAACGTTCCAAGAATGCCTTGGTTTATAAAAGGCTTTCGTTCGAAAGATGGGGGATATCACATTGGGAAATCCATAAGTTACGATGTGTTTACTTTGACGCATATATTGCGGGGAACCCAAATGCTATTTTACGCAATGGGTTAAGAAATTATTTTGACTCAATATATCCGAATATTGGACTTCGTGATTTAGAAAAAGCGGCTAACATGCAACATAAAGAAGCATGTTATGCTTACGGATTAGTAATGTTCGCTTCTCACCAAAGTGAGAACAAGAACATCGGGCTACAACTATTAAACAAAACGTTCCCACAAGTGACGGAGTCGGTAATTGGGGTAAGAAATGAGGTTTTTAGATTGTTACGGGACTGTTGGACATTACGTAACCCTCGTCCCTTTGACGACGTTACAACGCGCTGTCTTATCAACGGCCATAATGGTTATGTTCCACAAGACCAAGGATGGGAAGTAATCCTAGTAAAACCAGAATGCATGACTTGTTTCTGGACGTATGAATTACGTGTCTTTATTGCCTTTGCTGAACGACTTGTGTACTAGCTAGAATTATCTTCACAACTATCTTGTATCAAAGTTATTGTGTGCTATATTTCATGCTTTATGTAAAATAAGCGGTATTGTAAGTTTGTAAAATATTGTATAAAAGTTTGAACGCAAATTATTATTATAATCAGTTTTTCATATAGAATTGTAGTAGTTGAATTGTATATTAGCTACTAAGTATGAACTTAACGGGTAGGTACTACCCGAATTTAAACTTATAAAACGCTAATATGAAGAAAAAGCTTTTATAAATGAGTTCATATTATGCTACGAAATACTATTAACTACTCTTAATATTCTGTATGATTAACTTGTTCCATTTGACTATTTTGAAGGAAATGGCACCGACTACTCGACACACCGTGAATATGAATGAAGAGGAATTCCGTACTTTTCTAGCTTCAAACATAGCCGCAGTACAGGCTGCGCTACATACCAACAATAACCTTGGATCTATCAGTACAGGAAATCGTGTAGGATGCACCTACAAAGAATTCACTGCCTGCAAACCTTTGGAATTTGATGGAACCGAAGGACCGATCGGATTGAAACGGTGGACCGAGAAGGTCGAATCGGTGTTTACCATAAGTAAGTGTACTGAAGAGGACAAAGTAAAGTACGCTACGCATACCTTCACAGGTTCTGCGTTAACATGGTGGAATACCTATCTAGAGCAAGTGGGACAAGACGATGCGTACGCACTACCGTGGTCAGCATTCAAGCACTTGATGAACGAGAAGTACCGTCCCAGAACCGAGGTCAATAAGCTCAAGACAGAACTTAGAGGGTTACGAACCCAAGGATTTGATATTACCACGTACGAAAGACGATTCACAGAATTGTGCCTATTGTGTCCGGGAGCATTCGAAGATGAGGAAGAGAAGATCGACGCGTTTGTGAAAGGATTACCGGAAAGAATCCAAGAAGATATAAGTTCACACGAACCCGCCTCCATACAACAGGCATGTAGAATGGCTCACAAACTAGTGAACCAGATTGAAGAAAGAATTAAAGAACAGACTGCTGAAGAGGCCAATGTGAAGCAAGTCAAAAGAAAGTGGGAGGAAAACGGTGATAAGAATCACCAATACAACAACAACAGCAATTACAACAATAATCGCAACAATTATCCCAACAATCGCAACATCAATCGCAACTACAACAAACGGCCCAACAACAACAACAACAACAGCAACTACAACAATCATCCCAACAACAATAATAACCGCAACAACAACAACAATCAGAAGCAGCTATGCCAAAGGTGTGAAAAGTATCACCCGGGGTTCTGCACTAAATTTTGCAACAAGTGTAAAAGAAATGGTCATAGCGCGGCGAAGTGCGAGGTCTACGGACCAGGGGTTAATAGAACGAAAGGAACAAATGGTGTCGGAACGAGTAATGGCGGAGCAAGTAGTGTCGGAGCAAGTTATGCCAATGTAGTTTGTTATAAATGTGGAAAACCGGGCCACATTATTAGAAATTGCCCGAACCAGGAGAACACGAATGGACAAGGCCGCGGAAGAGTTTTCAATATTAATGCGGCAGAGGCACAGGAAGACCCGGAGCTTGTTACGGGTACTTTTCTTATTGACAATAAATCTGCTTACGTTTTATTTGATTCGGGTGCGGATAGAAGCTATATGAGTAGAGATTTTTGTGCTAAATTAAGTTGTCCATTGACGCCTTTGGATAGTAAATTTTTACTCGAATTAGCAAATGGTAAATTAATTTCAGCAGATAATATATGTCGGAATCGAGAAATTAAACTGGTTAGCGAAACATTTAAGATTGACTTGATACCAGTAGAGTTAGGGAGTTTTGATGTGATAATCGGTATGGACTGGTTGAAAGAAGTGAAAGCAGAGATCGTTTGTTACAAAAATGCAATTCGCATTATACGAGAAAAAGGAAAACCCTTAATGGTGTACGGAGAAAAGGGCAACACGAAGCTACATCTTATTAGTAATTTGAAGGCACAAAAACTAATAAGAAAAGGTTGCTATGCTGTTCTAGCACACGTCGAGAAAGTACAAACTGAAGAAAAGAGCATCAATGATGTTCCTGTCGCAAAAGAATTTCCCGATGTATTTCCGAAAGAATTACTAGGATTACCCCCACATCGATCCGTTGAATTTCAAATAGATCTTGTACCAGGAGCTGCACCAATAGCTCGTGCTCCTTACAGACTCGCACCCAGCGAGATGAAAGAACTGCAAAGCCAATTACAAGAACTTTTAGAGCGTGGTTTCATTCGACCAAGCACATCACCGTGGGGAGCTCCTGTTTTGTTTGTCAAGAAGAAAGATGGTACATTCAGGTTGTGTATCGACTACCGAGAGTTGAACAAACTTACCATCAAGAACTGCTACCCACTACCGAGAATCGACGACTTATTTGATCAACTACAAGGCTCGACTGTTTATTCAAAGATTGACTTACGTTCCGGGTATCATCAAATGCTGGTGAAAGAAGATGATATTCCAAAGACTGCTTTCAGAACACGTTACGGTCATTACGAGTTTATGGTCATGCCATTTGGTTTAACTAATGCACCAGCTGTGTTCATGGACCTTATGAACCGAGTGTGTGGAACATACCTTGACAAGTTTGTCATTGTTTTCATTGATGACATACTTATTTACTCAAAGAATGACCAAGAACACGGTGAACATTTGAGAAAGGTGTTAGAAGTATTGAGGAAGGAAGAATTGTACGCTAAATTTTCAAAGTGTGCATTTTGGTTGGAAGAAGTTCAATTCCTCGGTCACATAGTGAACAAAGAAGGTATTAAGGTGGATCCGGCAAAGATAGAAACTGTTGAAAAGTGGGAAACCCCGAAAACTCCGAAACACATACGCCAATTTTTAGGACTAGTTGGTTACTATAGAAGGTTCATCCAAGACTTTTCCAGAATAGCAAAACCCTTGACTGCATTAACGCATAAAGGGAAGAAATTTGAATGGAATGATGAACAAGAGAAAACGTTTCAGTTATTGAAGAAAAAGCTAACTACGGCACCTATATTGTCATTGCCTGAAGGGAATGATGATTTTGTGATTTATTGTGACGCATCAAAGCAAGGTCTCGGTTGTGTATTAATGCAACGAACGAAGGTGATTGCTTATGCGTCTAGACAATTGAAGATTCACGAAAAAAATTATACGACGCATGATTTGGAATTAGGCGCGGTTGTTTTTGCATTAAAGACTTGGAGGCACTACTTATATGGGGTCAAAAGTATTATATATACCGACCACAAAAGTCTTCAACACATATTTAATCAGAAACAACTGAATATGAGGCAGCGTAGGTGGATTGAATTATTGAATGATTACGACTTTGAGATTCGTTACCACCCGGGGAAGGCAAATGTGGTAGCCGATGCCTTGAGCAGGAAGGACAGAGAACCCATTCGAGTAAAATCTATGAATATAATGATTCATAATAACCTTACTACTCAAATAAGGGAGGCGCAACAAGGAGTTTTAAAAGAGGGAAATTTAAAGGATGAAATACCCAAAGGATCGGAGAAGCATCTTAATATTCGGGAAGACGGAACCCGGTATAGGGCTGAAAGGATTTGGCTACCAAAATTTGGAGATATGAGAGAAATGGTACTTAGAGAAGCTCATAAAACCAGATACTCAATACATCCTGGAACGGGGAAGATGTACAAGGATCTCAAGAAACATTTTTGGTGGCCGGGTATGAAAGCCGATGTTGCTAAATACGTAGGAGAATGTTTGACATGTTCTAAGGTCAAAGCTGAGCATCAGAAACCATCAGGTCTACTTCAACAACCCGAAATCCCAGAATGGAAATGGGAAAATATTACCATGGATTTCATCACTAAATTGCCAAGGACTGCAAGTGGTTTTGATACTATTTGGGTAATAGTTGATCGTCTCACCAAATCAGCACACTTCTTGCCAATAAGAGAAGATGACAAGATGGAGAAGTTAGCACGACTGTATTTGAAGGAAGTCGTCTCCAGACATGGAATACCAATCTCTATTATCTCTGATAGGGATGGCAGATTTATTTCAAGATTCTGGCAGACATTACAGCAAACATTAGGAACTCGTCTAGACATGAGTACTGCCTATCATCCACAAACTGATGGGCAGAGCGAAAGGACGATACAAACGCTTGAAGACATGCTACGAGCATGTGTTATTGATTTCGGAAACAGTTGGGATCGACATCTACCGTTAGCAGAATTTTCCTACAACAACAGCTACCATTCAAGCATTGAGATGGCGCCATTTGAAGCACTTTATGGTAGAAAGTGCAGGTCTCCGATTTGTTGGAGTGAAGTGGGGGATAGACAGATTACGGGTCCGGAGATTATACAAGAAACTACCGAGAAGATCATCCAAATTCAACAACGGTTGAAAACCACCCAAAGTCGACAAAAGAGCTACGCTGACATTAAAAGAAAAGATATAGAATTTGAAATTGGAGAGATGGTCATGCTTAAAGTTGCACCTTGGAAAGGCGTTGTTCGATTTGGTAAACGAGGGAAATTAAATCCAAGGTATATTGGACCATTCAAGATTATTGATCGTGTCGGACCAGTAGCTTACCGACTTGAGTTACCTCAACAACTCGCGGCTGTACATAACACTTTCCACGTCTCGAATTTGAAGAAATGTTTTGCTAAAGAAGATCTCACTATTCCGTTAGATGAAATCCAAATCAACGAAAAACTTCAATTCATCGAAGAACCCGTCAAAATAATGGATCGTGAGGTTAAAAGACTTAAGCAAAACAAGATACCAATTGTTAAGGTTCAATGGAATGCTCGTAGAGGACCCGAGTTCACCTGGGAGTGTGAAGATCAGATGAAGAAGAAATACCCGCATCTATTTCCAGAAGATTCGTCAACACCTTCAACAGCTTAAAATTTCGGGACGAAATTTATTTAACGGGTAGGTACTGTAGTGACCCGAACTTTTCCATGTTTATATATATTAATTGAGATTGATATTTATATGATTAAATGTTTCCAACATGTTAAGCAATCAAACTTGTTAAGACTTGATTAATTGAAATATGTTTCATATAGACAATTGACCACCCAAGTTGACCGGTGATTCACGAACGTTAAAACTTGTAAAAACTATATGATGACATATATATGGATATATATATATAGTTAACATGATACTATGATAAGTAAACATATCATTAAGTATATTAACAATGAACTACATATGTAAAAACAAGACTACTAACTTAATGATTTTTAAACGAGACATATATGTAACGATTATTGTTGTAAAGACATTTAATGTATATATATCATATTAAGAGATATTCATACATGATAATATCATGATAATATAATAATTTAAAATCTCATTTGATATTATAAACATTGGGTTAACAACATTTAACAAGATCGTTAACCTAAAGATTTCAAAACAACACTTACATGTAACGACTAACGATGACTTAACGACTCAGTTAAAATGTATATACATGTAGTGTTTTAATATGTATTTATACACTTTTGAAAGACTTCAATACACTTATCAAAATACTTCTACTTAACAAAAATGCTTACAATTACATCCTCGTTCAGTTTCATCAACAATTCTACTCGTATGCACCCGTATTCGTACTCGTACAATACACAGCTTTTAGATGTATGTACTATTGGTATATACACTCCAATGATCAGATCTTAGCAGCCCATGTGAGTCACCTAACACATGTGGGAACCATCATTTGGCAACTAGCATGAAATATCTCATAAAATTACAAAAATATGAGTAATCATTCATGACTTATTTACATGAAAACAAAATTACATATCCTTTATATCTAATCCATACACCAACGACCAAAAACACCTACAAACACTTTCATTCTTCAATTTTCTTCATCTAATTAATCTCTCTCAAGTTTTATCTTCAAGTTCTAAGTGTTCTTCATAAATTCTACAAGTTCTAGTTACATAAAATCAAGAATACTTTCAAGTTTGCTAGCTCACTTCCAATCTTGTAAGGTGATCATCCAACCTCAAGAAATCTTTGTTTCTTACAGTAGGTTATCATTCTAATACAAGGTAATAATCATATTCAAACTTTGGTTCAATTTCTATAATTATAACAATCTTATTTCAAGTGATGATCTTACTTGAACTTGTTTTCGTGTCATGATTCTGCTTCAAGAACTTCGAGCCATCCAAGGATCCGTTGAAGCTAGATCCATTTTTATCTTTTCCAGTAGGTTTATCCAAGGAACTTAAGGTAGTAATGATGTTCATAACATCATTCGATTCATACATATAAAGCTATCTTATTCGAAGGTTTAAACTTGTAATCACTAGAACATAGTTTAGTTAATTCTAAACTTGTTCGCAAACAAAAGTTAATCCTTCTAACTTGACTTTTAAAATCAACTAAACACATGTTCTATATCTATATGATATGCTAACTTAATGATTTAAAACCTGGAAACACGAAAAACACCGTAAAACCGGATTTACGCCGTCGTAGTAACACCGCGGGCTATTTTGGGTTAGTTAATTAAAAACTATGATAAACTTTGATTTAAAAGTTGTTATTCTGAGAAAATGATTTTTATTATGAACATGAAACTATATCCAAAAATTATGGTTAAACTCAAAGTGGAAGTATGTTTTCTAAAATGGTCATCTAGACGTCGTTCTTTCGACTGAAATGACTACCTTTACAAAAACGACTTGTAACTTATTTTTCCTAATAAACCTATACTTTTTCTGTTTGGATTCATAAAATAGAGTTCAATATGAAACCATAGCAATTTGATTCACTCAAAACGGATTTAAAATGAAGAAGTTATGGGTAAAACAAGATTGGATAATTTTTCTCATTTTAGCTACGTGAAAATTGGTAACAAATCTATTCCAACCATAACTTAATCAACTCGTATTGTATATTATGTAATCTTGAGATACCATAGACATGTATACAATGTTTCGACCTATCATGTCGACACATCTATATATATTTCGGAACAACCATAGACACTCTATATGTGAATGTTGGAGTTAGCTATACAGGGTTGAGGTTGATTCCAAAATATATATAGTTTGAGTTGTGATCAATACTGAGATACGTATAAACTGGGTCGTGGATTGATTCAAGATAATATTTATCGATTTATTTCTGTACATCTAACTGTGGACAACTAGTTGTAGGTTACTAACGAGGACAGCTGACTTAATAAACTTAAAACATCAAAATATATTAAAAGTGTTGTAAATATATTTTGAACATACTTTGATATATATGTATATATTGTTATAGGTTCGTGAATCAACCAGTGGCCAAGTCTTACTTCCCGACGAAGTAAAAATCTGTGAAAGTGAGTTATAGTCCCACTTTTAAAATCTAATATTTTTGGGATGAGAATACATGCAGGTTTTATAAAAGATTTATAAAATAGACACAAGTACGTGAAACTACATTCTATGGTTGAATTATCGAAATCGAATATGCCCCTTTTTATTAAGTCTGGTAATCTAAGAATTAGGGAACAGACACCCTAATTGACGCGAATCCTAAAGATAGATCTATTGGGCCTAACAAACCCCATCCAAAGTACCGGATGCTTTAGTACTTTGAAATTTATATCATATCCGAAGGGTGTCCCGGAATGATGGGGATATTCTTATATATGCATCTTGATAAATGTCGGTTACCAGGTGTTCACCATATGAATGATTTTTATCTCTATGTATGGGATGTGTATTGAAATATGAAATCTTGTGGTCTATTGTTACGATTTGATATATATAGGTTAAACCTATAACTCACCAACATTTTTGTTGACGTTTAAAGCATGTTTATTCTCAGGTGAATATTAAGAGCTTCCGCTGTTGCATACTAAAATAAGGACAAGATTTGGAGTCCATGTTTGTATGATATTGTGTAAAAACTGCATTCAAGAAACTGATTTCGATGTAACATATTTGTATTGTAAACCATTATGTAATGGTCGTGTGTAAACATGATATTTTAGATTATCATTATTTGATAATCTACGTAAAGCTTTTTAAACCTTTATTTATGAAATAAAGGTTATGGTTTGTTTTAAAAATGAATGCAGTCTTTGAAAAACGTCTCATATAGAGGTCAAAACCTCGCAACGAAATCAATTAATATGGAACGTTTTTAATCAATAAGAACGGGACATTTCACCTTCTACCATATAACATCTCATATGGCGGCATTCCAATACTAGTGTGAAAACTATTATTGTACGAGAATTCCACCAAAGGCATATGTTCATCCTAACTACCACCGAAATCAATAATACACGCACGTAACATATCTTCTAACGTTTGATTCGTACGTTCGGTTTGACCGTCCGTTTGAGGATGGTACGCCGTGCTCATATTCACCCTCGTACCCATATCTTCATGAAACTTCTTCCAAAATCGAGAAGTAAAACGCGTGTCCCGATATGAAACAATAGACGCGGGAACGCCGTGTCTCGATATTACCTCCTTAATGAACATCTTCGCGAGTGCCTCCGATGTAATTGCTTCTTTAATAGGAAGAAACAATGCACTCTTCGTCAATCTATCGACAATCACCCAAATAGTGTCAAATTGGGTTCTTGCCGTTTTCGCCAACTTGGTAATAAAATCCATGGTAATATGTTCCCACTTCCACATCGAAATTTCTAGCGGTTGCAACTTACCATACGGCTTTTGGTGTTCGACTTTAACTTGCAGACACGTGACGCATTGCTCAACATACTTAACATCGTCGCGTTTCATGCCCGGCCACCAATAATCTTTCCTCAAATCATGGTACATTTTCGTCGCACCCGGATGTATGGAATACTTAGACTTGTGCGCCTCATCAAGAAGCATCTTTCGGAAATCACCCATCTTAGGCACCCACACTCTTTCTTTAAAAGACAACAAACCACGCGAACCCATCGTAATGAATTCCGATTGCCCCACAATTCGTTCCGCATGCTTGTTGTGAACGTAAGCCTCTATTTGAATCACACCAAGTTTTTCAAGAAAATCGTTAGTAATAATCATACGTAACAATCCCAATCGTAACGCCGGATGTTGACTCTTTTGACTTAACGCATCCGCGACTACATTCGCCTTGCCCGGATGGTAAAGTATTTCACAATCAAAATATTTCACCACGTCCATCCACCTACGTTGGCGATAATTCAAATCCCGTTGATCAAAAAGATGTTTCAAACTCTTGTGATCCAAATAAATTGTACACTTGACACCATACAAGTAGTGGCGCCAAATTTTCAAAGCATGAACCACCGCCGCTAATTCAAGATCATGAGTCGGGTATCTCTTTTCATGTTCCTTTAATTGACGAGAGGCGTAAGCAATGACTTTACCTCGTTGCATTAGAACACACCCGAGCCCATTCAAAGAAGCATCACAAAAAACCGTCATATCATCTACACCTTCCGGCAACACTAAGATCGGAGTTTGACACAATTTCTCTTTCAACAATTGAAAAGCGATTTCTTGCTCGTTCTCCCAATTGAACCTCGTATTCTTCCTTGTCAACTTAGTTAACGGAGAAGCAATCTTTGAAAAGTCTTGGATAAACCGACGATAATAACCGGACAATCCGAGAAAACTTTGGATTTCCGTAGGCGTAGTCGGTTGTCCCCAACTCTTCACCCTCTCTATCTTCCCCGGATCTACTTGAATACCATCCTTGTTCACAATATGGCCAAGGAACTGAACTTCCCTTAGCCAAAATTCACATTTTGAGAACTTAGCATATAACTTCTCTTTTCTCAAAGTCTTCAACATCTCGCGTAAATGATGTTCGTGTTCCTTCATACCCTTAGAGTAGACAAGAATATCGTCAATGAATACAATTACCGACTTGTCCAACATAGGTTGGCACACCCGGTACATAAGATCCATGAATGCCGCCGGTGCATTCGTAAGACCAAAAGGCATAACTAGAAACTCAAAATGCCCGTAACGCGTACGAAAAGCCGTTTTCTCAATATCTTCCTCACGGACCCGCATTTGGTGATAGCCGGACCGTAGGTCAATTTTAGAGAAATACGTCGCACCTTGGAGTTGATCAAATAAATCGTCAATCCTAGGCAATGGATAACGGTTCTTGATTGTCACTTTGTTCAACTCCCGATAATCAATGCACATACGCATACTTCCGTCTTTCTTTTTTACGAATAAAACCGGAGCGCCCCAAGGCGAAGCACTCGGTCGAATAAAACCCTTCTCAAGTAACTCTTGGGTTTGATTTACAAATTCTTGCATTTCTATCGGCGCTAAATGATAAGGAGTTTTAGCAATGGGAGTAGCTCCCGGAACCAACTCAATGCGAAATTCAACTTTTCTTTCCGCCGGAACACCCGGTAACTCATCCGGAAAAACGTCTTCAAATTTACTTACCACCGGAATTTCATGAATAGGTGGTGGCTCATCACGAGTATCAACAACATGGGCAAGAAAAGCCATGCCACCACTAACAAGGAAACGACATGCCCGTGCAAAAGTGCATACCGGTACAGGTCTTCTACGTTTATCGCCATGGATAATTAACTCTCCCCCACTTGGGGTCTTCACACGAATAGACTTTTCATGTCACGCAATATCAGCTCTATTACGATCGAGCCAATCCATACGAACCACGATATCAAAATCACCCAAAGTCATCGGGATGAGATCAATTTTAAAGTTCTCAGAACCAAACACAACATTACAATCCTTACACACATCAACCACTAGTACCGTCTTGCCATCCGCTATTTTGACTTCTACCGGACGACTTAACTTAGCTAACGGTTTATTAAGTTTAGGCACAAATTTTGGAGCCACAAACGATAAATTTGCACCGCTATCAAATAGAATCCTTGCCGGATTAGAGTTAACCATGAAAGTACCTGAAACGACTTCATTGGATTGCCTGGCTTCATCGTTGGTCATCAAATAATTACGTCCCCTAGCCGACCCCGCCGCCTTCTCTATTCTCTTAACTTGATCATTTCGGAGTTCGGGGCACTCCGTCTTTCGGTGCCCTTCTTGTTGACAATTGAAACATGTGATCACATTAGTACGCGGTTTTGGGCAATCACGAGAGTAGTGACCTTTTTGCCCGCAATTGTAACATGTGGTCACGTGAACATTAGGAGCACCCTTCTTTACACTACCAACACTTTCGGATACTCCCTTACTCTTCTTGTTCGAAAAACTAGAAGCTTCAAACTTTCTTTTACTTGGCGCATAACTAACCGGACTCGGAGCTTGCACTTCAAACCCCTTCGCCACTGCCAAAAGCTTAACAAAAGTCTCAACTTGACCAACACTAATTTTACCCTTCAAATCGTCTCTAAGGGTCGCATGAAAGTCTTCCATTAACAATTGATCATTTCCCACATACTCGGGGAAAAAACGCACCATGGCGAGAAAATTGGTTTTGAGAGTGTTTAGGTCCAAAGACCCTTGACGCATGTTCCTTAACTCGTTGCGCAAATTGGAAAGATCCGCTTGCGTACGATATTCAAGGAAAAACTCCTTCTTGAACTCCACCCAAGATAACCCTACGAAAGCCGCATCACCCACCATATCAATCTTACCATCGAGCCAATCTTTAGCATGGCCCCGTAGCAAACTAGTAGCAAGCTTTGTCTTTTTCCTGGGAGGGCACTCGGTCGTGTGAAAACAACCTTCAACATCAGAAATCCAAGCCGCACTTTTCATGGGGTCGGGATCCCCGTGAAAGTGAGGAGGCTTAGTCGCCAAGAAGTTCTTATAGCTAAACTCCAACTCGCCCATAATTTGAGGTCTAGGAAACCTCCTTTCAACTTCTTCTTTAACGGCATTGGTCATTCGTTCTTGAATCATATCGACAATTTGTTCCGAAACTGACTCTTCGAGATTTTGCTTAACCTTTCGAGAGAAAACCGAAACATATTTTTCTAGAGCGGCCTCTATTTTGGTGGTCATCTCGTCCGTTTCCTCCACATGAGAAGGACCACCGTTGCCATTCGTATTCGTTCCGTTTCTCGTCTTCATTCTAAAGATTAAAGAATGGATTAGACATCACCAACGAATTAATACACATAAATACATATGCATATGACCGTACACACCCCACATCTAGCTCAATGCTTGTCACACGTCCTTGCTTGATTTGACTTGCAACCGTGATAGTGGTCGTGACTCACTATTACGCTCACATGCCATGCCACGCTCAAACGTATCACAACCATCTCGCTCGATGTTCAAAACAATAACACATGATTAGTAACATCAATATATATAGCATAGTTAGTCCACCTATGCATAAAAGAACTAATCAAAACCCGCACCGACCCATAATCCTACAAGTCCCGCATATAATACAACAACAAAAAAGTCTAAGTCTAGGCGCCTATCTCAAGTCACCTAAATCCCTTAGACCATGCTCTGATACCACTTGTAACGACCCAAACCAAACCACGAACAACCTGCGTAAAATGTGAAATAAAAAATTTTTTTATGCTGTTCAGTTGGTGGCGCGGCGCGCCAGGTATTCGCGCGGCGCTCAGAATCACCTGGACAGCCCGCTGTCTCCGGAAGTAAATTACATGAAAATGTTTGACCTTTTCCCGACATAATTAGAGAAAACGCTTTCAACTACATACTCATACATGTAAAACTAACACGTTCCATTAATCAAATTAGTTTTACGAAGCGGGGCCCACACGACCCAAATTACAAGTTTAACACAACGCGAGTTTCGACCACAAAAAGTTTAAATGCCAAACGACACATCGAGCATGGTGTTTGGGGTTAAACTACCCAAGTCTCGATCGAACTTCCAAAAAGCTATAATCCCCGAGCCACTAATCCAAGCGAATACCTTTGCCCTTATCCAAGCCGGATCCTAAAAAGGTAAACAACGAGAGGGTAAGCTAATGCTTAGTGAATGCAATAATTATACATATACATACATAATACACCTACTTGCAAGCACTTATACAAATACCTCATACACGCTAGCAATTTACATAGCATACCATCGCAAGTATAACTCTAAACCCTTCAAGATCACAAGCTAGCACAACAATATCATATATATAACCCGACTAATATAATATACTACAATACAACGCGTAATTATGGTTAACCAATAACACAAGGGAATGGTACTTCGAATTTCCCATCGGTGTTCGTAACAACCGTTAGTGTACAACGAAATATATCACTAACCCCTAGGCGACACGGACAACGAAATATCCGTTCAAGCAATCGTTAGTGTACAACGAAATATATCTCTAACTCTTGGGCAATTTGGACAACGAAATATCCATCGTTAGTGTATAACGAAATATATCTCTAACTCTTGGTGGTATAGACACGTATACCCGGCCCCATCCCCCGCCCTACAAATAGACACATTATATACACACATGTATAATCATTCCACTCACCTTACGCCTTCGGTGAATCGATAAAACAAACTTGAAACTTCAAGGTAACACACCTATTACAATGTACACATAATCAACATCCATTCAAGTTGGTCAAACTCGCAACACTCACCATCACTAGGTCGTTTTGACCCATTTGGACACTTAACCCTAAAATTGGGTCAACTCACACCTAAAACCCTAACATTAGCCAAGATAGGTTTAAAACACATTTCAACACTAGGTTTATGCATTAATCACAAACATTAACTAACTTTGGTCCATTTTGACCCATTTGACCAATTAAAGTCAACACACCCATTTCGGGTCATCCACTAACCCACACAACGCCCATTTACATATATATAGGTGTGCTAGCAATTTACTAACTAATTTAAGTTCATAAACATCAATTTAACACTTTGAAAACCCTAGTTAGTCTTCTCTGAGTCTACTCGACCCAATTTCACCCAAAACCCCCAATTCACCCACAAATGGGTTTTAAGTTCATCATCTACCCCAAACCCTAACCCTTAATCAAAATAAAATCAAGAAATCAAGATTAGAGCATACCACTACCACCAAAACGTAGCTAGAGGGAAGATGAATGACTTTAAAGCTTGCACTTAGACCCGATTCGAGCTTCTTCTTTCTTATTTTGAGCTTTCTCACACTAGGATCTTACTCTCTCTCTAGAATAAATTGGGAGTGATAAGGGTTGTTGAAGATGGAGTAAATGAGGCTCCAACAACTGATCCCAAGCCTTAAAGTTGGATCCCAAGTGTAATTACCAAAAAGCCCTCACCCATAATTAATTAAAAAGGAAGATGAGCTGTCAGCAGCTTTCGGAGCGGCGTGCCACTGGCCCGCGCTGCGCGCAGATGGCCTGGCCAGAATCCTTTTCCCTTTTAAAGTATACAACGAAACCTCCACTATACAAGTAACTTAATTACACATATATACAAGGAAAAATATTAGGGTCTTATAATAACCCTCCAAAGGACAAGTACGCATTTATTACACATAAACACATAAAAGTCAAATAATCGCCGTTAAATAAACTAACAGAAGGTTAACGAAATTAAAGGAAAAAGCAGGGTTGTTACACGGTATGTTATAAATGCATAGAAGAACAGGCCACGTGCTATGACGGCTACTCAAATCTTCCAAAGGATTAATTCCATTTGAACTGAGTCCGAACCTTATATTACGTATCTCATCCCCAAATTCTTCAAAATCTTTATCAAAATTTTTCCATTGAAGCGAATCGGCCACATGCCGCATTTTTCCATCATTTTTACGATCTTCAGCATGCCAACGTAATAATTTTGCATCTTTCTCATTCGCAAATAATCTCTTTCATCTTGGTATGATAGGTAAGTACCACAATAATTTTGCAGGAGGTCCATTTTCCGACACATCACTATCAATATTATCAGTTGGTTTTCCACATTTATACCTAGATGTACCACATACCTTACATTGATTAAGGTCTTTGTCTTCATTCCTGTATAACATACAATCATTTGGACAAGCATGTGTTCTCTGTATTTCCAATCCCATTGGGCACATTAATTTCTTTGCTTGGTATGTTGAAACCGGCAACTCATTACCTTCTGGTAGCATTTTGTTCAACAACTCTAACAGGCTAGTGAAACTTGTGTCACTCCAACTATTGTTTGATTTTAAGTTAACCAATTGTATCACAGTGGAAAGTTTTGTAAAATTCATACAATCGGTATATAAAGGTTTTTCAGCGTCAACAAATAGTTTTTGTAATCTGTCATGATACTTATCAGCAACATTATCCTCCATATCCAAATCGTCAAACATGTCATTAAAATTAACATTATTATCACTATTGTATGAATCTTCTTCATTATCGGTATCGTTATCCGAAACAGACAGGTTAAGGTCAGCTAATGACTCACCATGAAAAGACCAACATGTGTACCCTCTCATAAATCCGTGTGCAATTAGATGATTTTTGATATCGGTTTAATCAGCATACCACCGTGCATTTTTTCATTTCTTACAAGGACAACTAATTATGGTGTTTCCTTTTTCTAGTTGATCAGTCTCAGCAACTGTAATAAATTCATCAACACTATCAATAAATTGAGAGGTAGCGCGACCTATCTCGTACATCCAAGTATTCCGATCCATCTACAAGCAATATTGAAAAAGTTAATACATTATTAAAATAAAGAATGTAAAAAGTTGGAAAAGGGACTAGAACCCACGACCTCCTTTCTACCAAGCAACATCCTAACCATCTAAGCAATTCTGTTAACCTGACAACTTTACATTTATTTTCTAAAAAAACATCACGTATGGCCTACTGTTAAAAAACCCCCAAATCAAAATCAATTGAGTTATCGATCATAATCCCATTACCTCATTATCATTTCTGTGTTCTAAAAAAAACCGCGAAGTAACCTAAATCCCTTGAATCTGTAAACCCTAATTGTTCGATACCCTATTTGATTTCTGTTCTATTTTAGATTCGGTCTCTGCACGATTCTATTTTGCTACCATGGCTTACACGAAGCAACGTATTTCAAGAGAAAAAGAGTGTATTTCAAAGGTAAATTCCTAACAGTAATTATAATTAATAATTAATTTTGTATATTTGATAATCTAAATTTATTACTTTTTTTGTTCAGAAAAAAACATGAATATTTTTGTCGCGCAATTAGTCTTTGAAATGGGTTTGGTTATGAGTTCGGTCAATTTCCTTGTTATTGCATATTGTGTATGTGTGATATGTTTGTTGTGTTATTCATAACACAATAATAAGACTGCATGTGTTTGAAATGATATTAAGGTGTATAAGTCCGTGTATGCTGTATTATGATCTTAATTTGTATATGCATGTGCTTAGATGTGTATCTTTTCTATTGCATTTTGTGTACAGATGCAACAAAAAAAAGTGTAAACAAACTGAAAAAGAAGTCAGCTGTTGTTCAGTTGAAGATTGAATTTGACGAGTTTGACCAAGCTATTGGAAAAAACCAAGCTATTTTTTGAGCAACATTGGCGTTTTAACTAGGAGCACTTGTGATTTCCTTGTAAAGGATTGGAAGCATGTGTCTCCTTATCAGAAACAAACTTTATGGAGTAAAATAAAGGTATTAAAATCTAAGATTTTGTTTAATTACTTTTTATTTATATATGTTACAACATTCAACACTTACATCAGTTTAAGTTATACAGGAACTTCATAATATTGAAGACGATTTTGCACGAAAAACAACACTTCAAAAATGCAACACAGCGTTTACGAGATTCAAGCACAAGTTAAGAACGTATATGGATGAAGGCAAGTTTCCTTATGTGGAAGTAAAAGATTACAATTTCATAACTCCAGAAATATGGAAATTTTTTTTTGAAATCGAAGATACGCCTGCTAGACGAGTAAGTGCTATTCATTTCATTTGTATCAGGTTTGGAGGTACATTGTGATATTGTAACGCTTTGAAACAGGCATTTAATCGCATTAAAACTGTGTAGGAACTAAGAGAAAAAGGCAGGCAAAACGCTTTCAAAAAAGGAAAAGAAAAGTATGCTCGAGTTGGTCGTTCGGGATATCATGGGAAAAAAGCACAATGGGATACAGAAGCAAATGATACTCATAAACGTACACCATACCACAATATCAAAGATCCTGCTGCGAGGTATTACGTGCTGGGCAGGATGAAGCCGAATGACAAAGGGAAGACAGCAGTATGCCCAGAAACATTTGCGCTGCTTATAAAGAAAATTGTAATATATTTATATTTGAATTTTTAGACTAACCAACTCATAATTTTTCTATAATTGATTACTTGTGTTTATTTTTCCATGTTAGGACAGATAAAGAAGGCAGGGATGCCTTGTTATCTCATGTGGGGAAGGAACACGGTGGTCGAAAAAGGGGTTTAAGTAGCACAATAGGATACAGCAAAATCACAAAGAAACAGAAATTAGACGATAAAGGAACGAGGGTAACTGATTTAACTGATGTTATTTTTCTTACAATATTTAAATGCTTACTTACTATATTTTATATTTCATGTTTTCTAATGAGAAGTCTCAGGAAAACCAAAAGCATGATGATGAAGAGGATGTTGTTGATGAAGATAATGATGATGATGAAGAGAATGATGATGATGAAGAAGATGTAGATGATGAAGAGAAAGATGATGATGAAGAGGATGTTGATGATGAAGTGGAAGGTGCTATTGAGAAGTCTCAGGAAAAGGAAAAGCGTGATGATGAAGAGGATGAAGAGAATGATGATGATGATGAAGAAGATGTTGATGATGAAGAGAATGATGAAGATGAAAAGGATGTTGAAGAGAGGGCTGATGCTGAAGATGAAGTCGAAGGTGCTGATGAATGGGAAGTTGATAATTTAGTGGAAGGTGCTGATGAAGAGGAAGGTGATAATGAAAACGATGTTGATGATGAAGAAGTTGTTGATGATGAAAAGGATGTTAAACATCAGAAATTCACCAAAAAATTAGTGAAACAATCGAAACACATAAAGGTAACTGATTTAACTAAATGTTATTTTTATCTAGACTTTTAAATTACTTACTACATTTAGTTATTCATGTTTGTTAATGAACAGGATGTTGAAAAAGAAAAGCCTAATGAAAATTTAAATGTTCATGACAACATCAATGAAAAAAAAGATGCAGTGATTGAAGAAGATGCAGAGTTTGTTTCATATGATGATGTCCAAATGGTGATGAACGAAGACGAAGAAGAAAATGTGGATAAAGAAGAAGATTATGTGGTTCGAGAAATAAAAGATGGAGTGTTTAAAAAGGTTAATGAAGTAGAAAAAGATGCAGTTTTCTGACGATGTTGATGAAGAAATGTTGATGGAAGACGACAAAAAAGAACACCTTGATGAAGATGTTAATGAAGAAGTTAATACAGAGCAAGATCCACTAATTAGACATATTGATGCAGAGCTAACAAATTTCAGAATGAAACCCAGTCCTCCACCAAGAAGAAGGAAGTATGAAAGAATCTTATTACAGAAGCTCTCAAAAAATGTTTTCATCAAAGATGGCACAGGTATGAGTGAGAACAATCCAATCAAATTGTAATTTGTGATGAATATTATTGATGCTACTATAACTATGTTTGTTAATGTATATTTGTGAGTCTACTTTTTATTGGAGCTAATGAATATTTGTGATGCTCCTTTTGTATGAAGTTTTGATATGGTAATATAACTGTCTTTGTTTATGGTAATTTGCCAATGCAACTGTACTTAGGGTTATGATTAGGGTAATGACTGTACTTTGGGTTATGATTGCCACTGAAGGTGGTTATAAGGTCAACATTGCTTATCATATTGGTTATTGGGTCTGATTTGACATGTATACTACCTCATGGGTTTTTTCCTAAATTGGAGTGAGCGTTGAGTT
Source organism: Rutidosis leptorrhynchoides (assembly GCF_046630445.1). Classification (NCBI taxonomy): domain Eukaryota; kingdom Viridiplantae; phylum Streptophyta; class Magnoliopsida; order Asterales; family Asteraceae; genus Rutidosis; species Rutidosis leptorrhynchoides. The sequence continues at coordinate 162,085,608 of NC_092337.1, read as the reverse complement.
GTTATTACTTCACCAAACATAGTTTGGTTTCTGAATTAGGCATATATATAATAGACTAGGTTTATATGTTTGGTTTTCTTTTGGTTGCCATAGTGTGCAGCAGGTAAATATCAGGTTATCCAAGTTTTGTTATCCAGGTTTTGAGTTGTCATTACTTCACCAAACATAGCGTTGAGTTGTTATCCAGGTTTTGTTTAAGCTGACCCGGTTGGTTCTGCTACTATTATCAGGTTGTGTTTGCCTATTGTTACTATATAGTATAATTTTCTTTCATTGCATAATAAGGGTTTATATGTTATAGGTTATATATAGTGTGTTTATATGATGTTAATAAAGTTTATATGTTGTTAATATAGTGTTGTATGATGTTTAGAATCGTGTTGTGTAATCGAGTCAATCATGGCGTGTTAAAACAGTGAGATGGTTGTGTGTCGTTTGTTTGTCCAGTTCTGCTCCAGGTCTGCACTACATGTCTACAATCGTGTTGGGTAATCATGTGAATCATGGTGTGATATATAGTCAAATTGTTGTGCTATAGATCCAATCAAACATGTGTTATAAACCTAATTTATAAACCTGATTCAAACATGTGTGAATCATGTGATATTATTAACGTTCATGTAAACCAGATTTATACAAACTTTCATAACAAACGACTTAAGATATAAAGAAAAAGAAATATTGAATTACCTCTGATGATTTTGAAGTCTCCATTATCTTTGAATCATACGACGAAGCTAAACAAGCAAACAAGAGCAAGCAGGAAAAAAAAACTAAAAAACGTGTGTTTTTATATTTCTGAAAAGATTTTTTATATTTTATATTATTTATAACTTCAATAATAATCTTATTTATTTAAGGTATATAAAATTTTATAATATTATAATTATATTATATATACTTATCAAAATCCATTCCTAGTTATCAAATTATTTCCTAACTCTTCTGTAACTAACTAACTTCCTATTAATTAGGAGTGTTTGTTTATTAACCCGTTCAATATGGAACCCTAAATATATAACCCGTTACATTGTTTGTTTAATTATACGTGATCGGTAATTTCGGTAGACTAATATTAACAGAACTTTAAGGGTTAGGTTGATTAAACGGAGATCGTTAACATATATATCCCGTTAACTTATTTAGACGTGTCACAGTTAAAGGCGTTAGTTAAAAACTAATTAGACGTGTGTTTTGAAACTTATTAGACGTGTTAAGCATTTAGACGTGTTCCCGGCAAATCTAATAAGACGTGTTGCCAATTAGATGTGTTCTTGTTTCATTCAGACGTGTTCCTAGTATACATAATTAGACGTGTTATTTGGAATATTTATTAGACGTGTTGTCAATTAGATGTGTTCCCGGTAAAAGTAATTAGACGTGGTTACCAATTAGAGGTGTTAAACTTATTTAGACGTGTTGAAGATATCTAATTAGACGTGTTGCGAATATTAATTAGACGTGTTCCGTGTTTTTTTTTTGGTAGAAATTTAAATTAGACATGTTCCGTGTGATAAATTAGACGTGTTATATAGTGAACACGTCTAAATGACGGGCTCTAAAGAGCCGAAATGTAGTAGTGTAAGACTTCCACTAAATACCTAGTTATGCTTAAACATTAACAGATGTGCAATATTAGGGTTTCAAAGGTACTGCTAATTCAGACCAGAGGTCTCTCTTTATCGATGAAATTACATAATCTTGGATCATTCACAACATCTCAAGAATCCTGCTTCGGATGTAGACCATGTATTTCGGTAAGTTATAGTGTCTTATGTGGACATGATGGTTCTTACATCGACCACAATCTTAAAGTGGAAAGCTCACTAGAATAGATAACTACTATACAATTTACAAATTCAATAAATCGATAGGCTCTTAATCCTGTTTTAGTGTTTAACACAGATAACTACTTACTCTAATTAGAAGTGATAAAGTTCTAATACTAGGTTATAGCCACATGTGTAATTGGGAAGGGTGATCCGTAAATTAGACTTCTAAGTAGGACAAATGTTAGATCCTAGAGTATGAATATCGTATGAATGTGTATGAATGTTGTATGAAATATGTGGGTAAGTGCTTACTTACAAGGATCCCTTGTAGGATATATATATATATATATATATATATATATATATATATATATATATATATATATATATATATATATATATATATATATATATATATATACATACATATATGTAATCCTAGGATTCTACCAAGTGTTGAATGTTTCGGTGATTTGTTGTCTTAAATTACTTTGGTGATTGTGAAGCGGTTGATTGATTGAGTAATTCTCTTCAGTCGGGTATTGTCTTGAAGTTGTTGAAGATCTTGTGTTAAAGATCTTGGGTTGCAGTGATAAGTCTTGAAATTGTTGAATATTTCGTTTGTTGTTTAAAGTTTTTTGGTGTGGAAGCCTGAACTTTGATAATGTTCAAGTGAATTGATGAATTAACTTGCAACTTTGACATTGAGAGTTTAATGGTGTATCAGAGTTTGGTCATGTCTTTCAAGTTTGGTGATGCGAATTTTTCTTGTCTTTGTGATCTTCGTAGATTCTTCTCGTGTTTGAGTATCAACTATATCATATTATCCTCTTTGTGATATTTTTGTGAAACTAATACATCATGAACTAGAGCTGATACGATTTACAAAGACAAAATTACATTGTTTTGAAGTTATTATGAAATTACACTAGAATGAATACATTTATGAATGATAGTGCAATTTTATCAAAAATGCATTATCATAACCAGTTTTTGTTATATGTCTGACACTAATTGTTGATTCAATTGTTGTCACTTAGGTAATAAACTGTCATCAATAGAAAAACCTGGGTTTTAAGCTTGCGACACGGTAGAACTATAAAGTCCTAACAAAATCACCTCGGATTAAAAGAGGCAAGATGGTCAAAACACAAGAATTTTTGTGATAAAAGTTCGATCCTCGGGGAAAATCGGATCTTCAAAAAAAGTTTTTGGTTATGTAAATGTCAAGCTAGTTATTACACTAGACAGGTTCAAAATTGATATCAGCTAAAATATCACATTTGTACCCCCGATATTATGTCTTAACATAATAAAGTAATTTACTTTATCTGAAAATATAAGTCGTTTGTTTGATTTATTTGATAGATCAAGTAATTACGAAGGTGATTCACGAAGAATTGAAGAAAACGGGCTTAAAACGAAGAATCTAGAGCAAAAACGATGAAAAACAAGTTACCACCTCGGAAGTTGAAATCTAGAGCCAAACGGGCAAGGCATAAGACTTGCCTCATGCCACACGGCTTGCCATATTCTGGTGAATTTGACCACCACAAACGTGTTGCCATTGCCTACGGCCTGCCCAAATTATACGGCCATGGCATACAGCTTGCCAGGGTTTATAATTTTTTATTTGAAGGCCATCTGCCATCCTATTTTCTATTTAAACGGAGTATGTAAACGATTGGAGGTGCATTTAAAGTTGTTACTTTTGAATTTTTGGAACTCGATTAATCTACTGGTACTTCTATCCTTTATATATCTTTTATGATGTCTTTCATTATTATGATAGATGATATTATTATCATGATTAGTGAGTAGTTATCATTTGTGTACGCTATGAGGTAATCAGTTACACTGCTAAAATTATATTGTGAACTTTGTATGTGTGACGACCCGAGGATTTTCGACCAAATTTAAAACAAATCTTAATATGATTTCGACACGATAAGCAAAGTTTGTAAAGTTGAGTCTCAAGAATTGTCGAACTATTTTTATGAATTCATTTGATCTTTGATTATTCCCGACGATTCACGAACAACTATTTGTAAATAGATACATGTATATTTAAATGTGTGTGTATATATATATATATATATATATATATATATATATATATATATATATATATGATAATTTGAAATATTATTTGAAATATTATATGACTTAATTGTTGGAAATAAATATGTAAAATAATAAGCGATGTAATGGAAACTATATTTATAAATATATAGATATATATATATATATATATAATAATGTATATAAAAATTTCTTGTAAATATATAACGTTATATTAAATTTAGTTGTTTAAAAATATATAATATATTTATTTTAGTAATTAAACTTGCTATTTTAAAACTATTTATATATAGAAAGAGAATATATTAAAAACAAATGATTTCGAGCTTAATTAGTAAATGTCTGTAACACTCGGTTGACGTTTTATTAGTTTAAATATCGATATAATACATGTTCATGAAGGACTGAAATAAAAGTTGAACTGTAAATCGATTACGAAGATTTTAGATTTGTTAAAAGTATTTTTACCTTTTTAAGTTTAAATATTAGTACTCCGTACATATAAATCGGAACAGAAAATAAATAATTATCGAACCTTTTTGATCAGGTTTTAAACAGTAAATGACTGAAATAATTAAATATATTTAAGCTAAAAATTTGGGATTTTTATGAACACTTTTATACGTTAACTGTTTAGCAATAGACACGATATATTATCCGTGAAAAACTGTCGGTATATTAATACAAAATAGGGCGGCTACTAAATCTTCACATGTTCTATATTCTTCATTTAATAGTTGATTATTATTATTATTATAATTAAATTACTGTTATAATTTTGCCTTTCTGTTCCACTTCACTATCAAATAATAGATAGTGAATATATTATAACTATACATACAACATATACATATGCACTTTAGGAGATTCACAAACCACCACACCCATTCTCTTTCTCTACTCCTTTCTTGGTTGCTGAGGATCACCAAGGCCGTCACCACCACCATGGACACATCACAAACTGCCTCCATCCGACGACACCCTATCACCACCGTATGCTACAACCGTCCACCACCATCAACCACCACTTCACTACCTTGAATCACCATTCACACACTACCTTGTTTCCTTCTTCTTCTTTTACGGCTGCCAACATCAACCATCACCTCCACCCGCTGTCCTATTCTTTTTGCAGCTGAAGGCCGCCACCTGCAACAACCACCACCACCTCCGGTCATCTCCACCATCACAACCACTGACCAACCACCCATAACCATCAACGGGTAGTTGCTTTTATATATCTATATTTTTCTTTTCGAGCACCTCTGCCACCTCCTTCATCACTAGACCACCACCACTCCACCACTATTACCCTACTACTACTGTAGTTAACCTTTTTCTGTTTATAATCATTTTGTTTGAAAGTCGAAGAACAAAACCATTTTTTTTACGTTGATGAGAACCGTAAATAAAAATGATGAAGATTAAGGACGATGATCGTAATGATTATGATTGAGATAATTGTGGTTGAAGTAAGTATTGACGAGAACATGATGATGCAGTCCCTATTTCCGTTTTATCCTACAAGTGAGCTAACGAAGATGATGCAACAGTGATCATGATGATTGAAGATGAATCGATGAAGGTAATATGTTTATAGATGAAGTTTAACGATTTAAATAATGATGATATTAATCATATTATGATTATGATTATGATATGATTATGATTTGAAGATGATGAAGTGATGATTAAGATATGATGATGATTCGTGAATAGCAAAAATAAAATGAGAAAATGATGAGGAGTGATGACGTTTAATTTTAAATGAAGAAGAAGAAAAACTGATCGATATATACATAAGTTATATAGTTTAATTTGGGAATAAAGTCAGTAATGAAGGAATAGCTGAGGGGTTTGGAGTGTTGGGGTTAAACAAGAGGTCATGAGTTCGAAACTAGGAACCTGCAAATTTTTTAATTTTATTTAAAAACTGCCTTATGAAGTACGGATCTGTTGGGCCGAAGTTGGGCCGAGGTCTAAGGTTCCGGTTGGGCTTATTAATGAATTCGGGGACTGGGCTATTAATTTCTAAAACGGGCTAGAAGATGAAACAGAAATGAAATGGATTAAATAGATATAGCTTAGGTATTAAATCAGAAAAGTTACAGATAGATCCATGGTTCAAGGTGTTTGTGTTAACTGAGAGGTTGCGGGTTCGAGTCTTGGCTCAGGCAATTTTTTTTTTTGAAAAATTTCACAAGGTAGTTTTCATTACCAAAGTATTATTCTTATTATTAGTGTTATTATTACTTGTATTATAATAATTATTAGTATTATTATTACCAATGTAAGTATTATGTATCATTTATAATTTTTATTATGATCCTTATTACTAAAAGTAAATTTTATTATTTATCATTTGTATTAGTATTATTATTGAAAATAACATTTTATTTAAACTATCATTTTTATCATTAAAAGCATCACATTTATTATTATTAGAATTATCATAATTTTTATCATAATTAGTATTATTTTTATCATTATTTTTATTAGTATTATTATCAATATATCAAATAAAGATTTTCTATATAAATATATATTATGACATAAAACCTAACCATATTAATACTTTAATAATGAATGATAATTATCTATATAAAAATAAATGTATCTAATTAAGTTATTAATAAAACACATGATATAATATAATAATTGAAATCACTAATAATATATATATCTGTTCGATTATCATTATATGTGTTAATATATATATATAAATGATATAGGTTCGTGAATCCGAGGCCAACCCTGCATTATTCAATATAGTCATATGTATTTTTACTACAAAATACATTAGGTGAGTTTCATTTGCTCCCTTTTACTCATTACATTTTTGGGCTGAGAATACATGCAATGTTTTAATAACTGTTTTACAATATTTATATGCGTGAGTTTCATTTGCTCCCTTTTACTCATTACATTTTTGGGCTGAGAATACATGCAATGTTTTAATAACTGTTTTACAATATTTATATGCGTGAGTTTCATTTGCTCCCTTTTACTCATTACATTTTTGGGCTGAGAATACATGCAATGTTTTAATAACTGTTTTACAATATTTATATACGTGAGTTTCATTTGCTCCCTTTTTAAATGTGTAAGACCCGAGTATTCGTAGTGTACATATGTGTATATGGGTTACTCAAGTTTGGGGTTTTTGTTGCATATAATTAAAAAGACAAAAGATGCTGAACTGGGAGGGTCGCGCGTCGTGCGGCTATGTGGCGCGCCGCGCCATCTGTCTGAGACAGATTCCTTTCCTCTTTTTAAAATAGATATTTTGAGGGCAATTGTGTAATTTCACTTTGGGGCCGAATTTAATACCCTAGATCAGTTTTGGGGAGCTCATTTAGTACTCCCACAACAACCTTATCTCCTCCAATTGAATTTTAGTGAGAGAGTGAAATCCTTGAGAGAGAAAGCTCCATTAAAGGGTGAAAGAGGTTGAATCGGGTCTTGGTGCAAGTTTTAAAGACGTTCATCTAGTCGATATATAACATCCCGTGATTTTCCGTTAAATTTATTTTAACACCGTTTTTTTTTTATAATATCTTTCGTTATTCAAATTTGTATCTTTCGTTAACTAACGTTCATAATATTCTCGTTATCTAATTATAACGTCATCCGTTACTCGAACGTTTTTAAAATATTCGTTGGGTTAATTCCCGCACCCGCTTTGAAACTCGAGGGACCGAGATTGCCAAATGGGCAAACTAGTTGACTAGGTCAACTAGTCAACCCACTTACCACATCCATTCATTTCATCTCCACCTCCCACCTTCATCCTCCTCTTTTTCTCTACTTCCCATTTTTGAACTCAAAACCCTCAAACATAAAATCATCATCTAAATCCGATTGGAGAAGCAAACATCAAAACAAATTACATTTTCGTGATCCTCTTTTCATCCTCTACATTTTGATACCAATATCATCGAGTTTGGGTAACTTTCTAAAAACTCTAGATTTCTATAAATTCGTGTTTTTGATTTGAAATTGTGTTAGTTAGTGTCTATGGCTCGTGTATAACATGAATACATGTTTTGTTTGCTCGATTTGTTGATTGGAGTAACTAGTTTGAACTTTTGAAATGGGTGTGCTTAATCTTTGATTTTGGATGATTAAAAGTTGTTTAATTGTTAAAGTTCATGTTGTAATTGTGTTACTAGTATCACTAGCTTCATTTTGATGTGTAGATTGATTTGTAAAACTTCAAAAACATGATTATTGATTTTGTGATGCTTGACTAGGGTTTGATAGTTCTTGACATGAACTTTTTGATGCTTGAATGCCATGAAATGTTAATTGTTAGTGTTTAGTTGTAATGTATGCTTCATTACCTTCAAAACGGCATATCATATGTGTGAATTGGATTCCCGAAACTTAAAATGCATATTGATGAACTTGAAGCTTTGAAAATGGAATTTTATTGATCACATGACGAGAATTCGATTATTGTCAATGAGGTTTTTGATTGATGAATTATGTTTAGTTGCATACTACGTCAAAAGAGCTTTCCAACGATATAAGGTGCGAGTTCTAAGAGTTAGCGGTTTGTAATTTATGCTTGAAAGAGTTTTGATTTGGGACTTGAACAATTGAGACTGACCAGGTACCAGCGCACGGCCAATGCCGCAGCGCGGCCAGCTTATGTCGCGGCGCGACATAAGCCGTGGTCAGGTTCTGACCACCATGTCCAAATTACGAAAAATGTTTGGCATACTATGGACCTCCGATTCACATGAAACTTGTTCTAACATGCTCATATATGATTAAAAACCTCAGAAAAATAGTTCGGGACCCGACCCGAACGTGTTGACTTTCGTTGACTTTGACCGACCAAAGTTTGACTTTTTGTCAAACTTAACCAAATGATTATGCAACCTTCCTAACTTGTTTCTGTACTTGTATCTTGCATGAAACTTGACAATTTGATTCACATGCTACATAATCGAGTCGTAACGAGCCATAGGACTAATTGAGCACATTTCGCCCGACCTTGTGTCGTAACCGGTAAATTGATACAACTTACTTGTTTAGGTCAAGGCTAAGCAACTTTCATGCACACGTTTACTTTGCGAAGTACTTTTATACTCGTGCACTCGAGGTGAGATCATAGTCCCACTTTTCAACAACTTTTATACTTTTAAATCGTGGGCTGAGAAACATATACATTACGTACTTATATACATTTCACACGTATATATATTTTTCATACTTTTATACATTGAACACAATTGTGAATACAAAGATACGGACGAGTTTGAACGAAAATCCTCAATTCAATTATCATTAATTACATCAGATGGTGTAAGCGAGACTATGTTGTGTGGATCCATACGGGTTTGACTAACCCTCATTCGGACGGTTCGCTACCGTTAAGCGAATGAAATATATTCTGGTACGGTGTATGTTCTAACACTTTTATGCTGAGGTAAATGATACGGTTAAGCTTTGATAATTGGGTGCTCGGTAAACAACAATACTTATGGAATTCAAACGATTCGGAAAATCGACTTATACTATAACTTGTGGTTCAACTTATTTTACTTACATACTCATTTACTAAACCTATGATTTCACCAACGTTTTCGTTGACAGATTCTTCTATGTTTTCTCAGGTTTTGAATGCTTAAGTGATACATGCTTCCGCACTCTTTTGATACTTGCTTGGATGTCGAGTATACATGCATATTTGGAGCATCTTTTTGGCTACCTTTAAATTGTGTCGCATAGGTTTCAATTGTACGTTTAACATTGTAATGTAACTAGCCGTCGAACTTCTTTTTGTAAACTTGAAACACCCTTTTACATTGAAATGAATGCGACATATTTTGGTCAAACGTTGTCTTAAAGACTTACGACCATGTAATGGGACCTCTGTAGTCGACGCCGTCACTTGACGATTTGTCGGGGTTGCTACAAGTGGTATCAGAGCATTGGTTGTAGGGATTTAGAGTTCATTTGTGTCCACCCCGAGTCATAGGGTACATAGGTGAATCTAGACTACAACCGGCATATAGACTGGAGTAGGAATTACTTGACTATTTGTGCATTATACTCGAACTCTTCCATCATATCTAACTCGTATTCGATCTTGATCTTACGTTGATAAATTTTGTTGACGCGCCACCTTGACTTTATGATGTAATGTTAAATGCACATGTAAATCAGGGTAATATAATTTCCGGGATTATATTACGGTGATTCACATGGACGTTCTGACGTTATGACATAAAGAATTTAAGGCGAGTCAAGCAAAAATTGTCTCTCTATCCTTATTCCATATCACGGTTAGTATTATTGAGAATACTAACCAACGATATTCTTGTGTTTTGAAGGAACAATGGCTCGTCGACGCGCTCCTCCCGAAACTTCCGAACAAGCTATACAACGAATGATAGCCACCGCCGTGGATGCGGCCATGGCCGGTCACTCTTCCAACAACAATAACAATAACAACAATCACAACAACAACAACAATGGAGCTGGTAATTCAAACGAAGGGTGCTCCTATAAGAACTTCATGGGGTGCAAACCTCACACTTTTGATGGAACCGGGGGACCGGTCGTGCTCACCCGATGGTTTGAGCAAACAGAAGCCGTCTTTAGCATAAGCGGTTGTCGGGACCAAGACAAGGTCAGATTTTCCACTCACACCTTCGCCGGTATCGCTCTCACATGGTGGAATACGTATATACAATCGGTAGGTATCCACGAAGCCCACGCTCTCTCTTGGGTCGACTTAAGAGGAAAGATGATCACCGAATACTTCCCGCGCGAAGAGACCCGCAAGCTTGAACACGAGCTAAGAACTTTAAAAGCAGTCGGGAATGACCTAAAGGCCTATAATCAACGATTTTCTGAGCTAGCCTTGATGTGCCCAAATCTCGTGAGTACCGAGTCACTAAGGGTTGAGCTGTACATGGATGGTCTTCCTAAGAGCATCAAACAAGGAGTAATGTCATCCAAACCCGCTAATCACTAAGAGGCTTTGAATATGGCCCGCCAATTGATCGAAACAGTGGACGAAATTGAGGTGTCGGCATATAAAGCCGAGGATAAGTCGAATGGCAACAAAAGAAAATGGGAAGCCCCCGAATTGAGCAACTACAACAACAACCCCGCCAAGAAGCCTTTCACCTCCAACGACAAGAAAGGCTATGCCGGAAGTCTACCATCTTGCAACAAGTGCCACAAACATCATTATGGCAAATGTAGCAAACCATTTTGCAACAAATGCCGCAACCGTCATTATGGTGAATGTGGTAAGTTAACTTGCCACCGGTGCCAAGGAAGTGGTCATACGGCCAACGATTGTAGGAGCGTCGCCCCCGTCGCCCAAAAGGCGCCCAATGCACACCGGTCGGGCGTTTGTTTCGAATGTGGCCAACCGGGTCATTTTAAGAATGCGTGCCCAGAGAAGGAGACCAACCCCAATGCACGCGGCCGAAATTTCAACATTAACACCGAGGGAGCCCGAGATGACAACTAGTCACGGGTACGTTTCTTCTCAACAACCTTATATTTCATGTTTATTCAATTCGAGTACCGTTAGACGTTTTATAACCAAGGCCCTGACTCGTACTCTTTGCACACCACCATATCCCCTAGACACTACCTATGCCATGCAGGTGACCGACGGAAAACTATTACGTTAAACTTTTTGGGTGGAGAATTTGAATTTTGACTTGACACCTATAGAACTAGGGGACTCAAAACCTATTCGCTAAGAAGAAAATGATCCCTTACATGTGTATAGATTATCGTGAACTAAATAATTTTGGGTTGAGAACCGATATTCTCTTTCCCGTACCGATGACCTCTTGATCAATCACAAGAATTCCGTGTGTATTTCAAAATCGACCCCCATTCCGGTTATCTCCAAAACGGTTTTCAAAATCCGTTACGATAGTTATGAATTTCTTATAGTGCCGTTCAGTTTAACAAAGGCTTCCTCCGTATTCATGGGCCTGATGGGCCTGATGGGTAGACAGATCTGTCATCATATTCATATGTGATGTTCTAACCTATTCAATTCAAGCAAAGAAGAAAATGAACAACATCTTTGTCTTACGCTCGAACTCTTGAGGAAAGAGCAACTCTATACCAAAATCTCCAAGTGTGAACTTTGGTTAAACAAAGTCCAATTTCTAGACCATGTTGTTAGTGGTCAGGGTATTACAATAAATCTCGCAATCGAAGCCACACGTAATCGGGAAACCCTCACAACTCTGACTTGTGTTCGTAAAATCTTAGATCCCTACCGAAAGTTCATTTCCGACTTTTTCTCGTGATGCTCTTCCTTTACCCTCGATAACTCATTAAGTCGGAAATTTAAACCTCTCCGTGCCCGGACCTTAAGCGTGATTTTTCACACCAACATTACTAGCTAAATTCGTATAACGCCAGATGGAACTTAAATATGGAAATATTTCTACTTGAACGCCGAAAGGCATACTCTCTCGACTCAAAATCGACGTAACTGAAATTCGTTATTTTTGCACGAACGATTGGAATACTTAATTATGGATCCGATCAATCTTCTCATCACCACGTACCACGTTACATAACACTGTTATTTCACTATGACCGTCTGATATTACTGGGACCCAAGATAACACACAATCCAAGGATACTTCCTTTCTCTTTGACTTATCGTCCTCATGCTCCTGATACGGACAACTACTACTCAACCCCGAACTATACAACTATGTGTTCTATCTCGTTTTCCCACCAGGTCTCAACATTTGACCACTAGATGCGCGATATGGCTACCTCAGGATGTGAGCTCATCCTATTCTAAGTTCTCATTCCACTCCTGTCCTTTTGCTTGTACTTTTGTATAAGAAAACCTTTTATATACTTTCTCAATGGAGAGAGAGACTCATCATGTATTACTAGTATTCACCACGAGGGTGAATAGCCCTGAAAAAAAAAAAAATAAATGTTCTCTGTAGCCGGTGTACCATTGCCAACGAACGTTTTCAAACCCTAACTAGCTCGTTCAAACATATCTTAAGGAATTCTTTTTTTTCCAATACGGTGTACCATTGCCAATTACCTCGAATCAATACTCGTATCGCTTCTAGTTTTGCAAGAAACCTTGGGAACCCGCTTAGACATGAGTACCGCGTACCACCAAGAAATCGATGAACCGAGCAAACGAACGATTTACATCTTGGAAAGGCATGTTTCGATCTTGCATTGTCGCTTTTAGTTGATCCCTCATACTACGATAGTTACCATTCGTGTACCAACGCCGCACTTCCGAAATCCTATATGACCGCAAATGTCATACCCCTATTCGTTGGGCCAACGCATGTGGCAAACAAACACCGAATCTTAACCCGTTCAAGAAACAACAATTGAGATCATTCAAGTCCGAGAAGGGCTCGAGATGACCCGTAGTCGCCAAAAGAGTTATACCAAACTTAGATGAAAACCTCGCAAAATCCCAGTGTGTGACCGCGTAGTATTGAGAAACCGCACCTTGGAAAGGTGTAATTCATTTTGGGAAATCGAGGAAGGTTATATCCGCAATATTGAACCTTTTGAGACCTTGGGGCGTATTGGAGCCGCTCCCTACCATTTAGAACTGCCGACTCAATTAAGTTTCCGTTTACCTTACATTTCGTGTAACAAACTTAGAAACGTGTCCTGTGGAACAGGAACTTGCAATCCTTCTAGATGCACCAACTATTGATGACAAACTACTCTTCATAGGAAAACCGGCTGAACTTGTGGATCGTAAAACCAAACCCTACTACTACGTAACCCCCCGACTATTCAGATTCGTGGAAATGCCTAAGGATGTATCTTCACTGCTCCGTAGATTGAACAACGCTAGGTCTCGAGTAAGAGACATCGACTACTACTTCCAACTAAATTTCGGGACGAAATTTCTTTTGAGGTGTGGATAATGTAACATCCCGTGATTTTCCGTTAAATTTATTTTAACACCGTTTTTTTTTTATAATATCTTTCGTTATTCAAATTTGTATCTTTCGTTAACTAACGTTCATAATATTCTCGTTATCTAATTATAACGTCATCCGTTACTCGAACGTTTTTAAAATATTCGTTGGGTTAATTCCCGCACCCGCTTTGAAACTCGAGGGACCGAGATTGCCAAATGGGCAAACTAGTTGACTAGGTCAACTAGTCAACCCACTTACCACATCCATTCATTTCATCTCCACCTCCCACCTTCATCCTCCTCTTTCTCTCTACTTCCCATTTTTGAACTCAAAACCCTCAAACATAAAATCATCATCTAAATCCGATTGGAGAAGCAAACATCAAAACAAATTACATTTTCGTGATCCTCTTTTCATCCTCTACATTTTGATACCAATATCATCGAGTTTGGGTAACTTTCTAAAAACTCTAGATTTCTATAAATTCGTGTTTTTGATTTGAAATTGTGTTAGTTAGTGTCTATGGCTCGTGTATAACATGAATACATGTTTTGTTTGCTCGATTTGTTGATTGGAGTAACTAGTTTGAACTTTTGAAATGGGTGTGCTTAATCTTTGATTTTGGATGATTAAAAGTTGTTTAATTGTTAAAGTTCATGTTGTAATTGTGTTACTAGTATCACTAGCTTCATTTTGATGTGTAGATTGATTTGTAAAACTTCAAAAACATGATTATTGATTTTGTGATGCTTGACTAGGGTTTGATAGTTCTTGACATGAACTTTTTGATGCTTGAATGCCATGAAATGTTAATTGTTAGTGTTTAGTTGTAATGTATGCTTCATTACCTTCAAAACGGCATATCATATGTGTGAATTGGATTCCCGAAACTTAAAATGCATATTGATGAACTTGAAGCTTTGAAAATGGAATTTTATTGATCACATGACGAGAATTCGATTATTGTCAATGAGGTTTTTGATTGATGAATTGTGTTTAGTTGCATACTACGTCAAAAGAGCTTTCCAACGATATAAGGTGCGAGTTCTAAGAGTTAGCGGTTTGTAATTTATGCTTGAAAGAGTTTTGATTTGGGACTTGAACAATTGAGACTGACCAGGTACCAGCGCACGGCCAATGCCGCGGCGCGGCCAGCTTATGTCGCGGCGCGACATAAGCCGTGGTCAGGTTCTGACCACCATGTCCAAATTACGAAAAATGTTTGGCATACTATGGACCTCCGATTCACATGAAACTTGTTCTAACATGCTCATATATGATTAAAAACCTCAGAAAAATAGTTCGGGACCCGACCCGAACGTGTTGACTTTCGTTGACTTTGACCGACCAAAGTTTGACTTTTTGTCAAACTTAACCAAATGATTATGCAACCTTCCTAACTTGTTTCTGTACTTGTATCTTGCATGAAACTTGACAATTTGATTCACATGCTACATAATCGAGTCGTAACGAGCCATAGGACTAATTGAGCACATTTCGCCCGACCTTGTGTCGTAACCGGTAAATTGATACAACTTACTTGTTTAGGTCAAGGCTAAGCAACTTTCATGCACACGTTTACTTTGCGAAGTACTTTTATACTCGTGCACTCGAGGTGAGATCATAGTCCCACTTTTCAACAACTTTTATACTTTTAAATCGTGGGCTGAGAAACATATACATTACGTACTTATATACATTTCACACGTATATATATTTTTCATACTTTTATACATTGAACACAATTGTGAATACAAAGATACGGACGAGTTTGAACGAAAATCCTCAATTCAATTATCATTAATTACATCAGATGGTGTAAGCGAGACTATGTTGTGTGGATCCATACGGGTTTGACTAGCCCTCATTCGGACGGTTCGCTACCGTTAAGCGAATGAAATATATTCTGGTACGGTGTATGTTCTAACACTTTTATGCTGAGGTAAATGATACGGTTAAGCTTTGATAATTGGGTGCTCGGTAAACAACAATACTTATGGAATTCAAACGATTCGGAAAATCGACTTATACTATAACTTGTGGTTCAACTTATTTTACTTACATACTCATTTACTAAACCTATGATTTCACCAACGTTTTCGTTGACAGATTCTTCTATGTTTTCTCAGGTTTTGAATGCTTAAGTGATACATGCTTCCGCACTCTTTTGATACTTGCTTGGATGTCGAGTATACATGCATATTTGGAGCATCTTTTTGGCTACCTTTAAATTGTGTCGCATAGGTTTCAATTGTACGTTTAACATTGTAATGTAACTAGCCGTCGAACTTCTTTTTGTAAACTTGAAACACCCTTTTACATTGAAATGAATGCGACATATTTTGGTCAAACGTTGTCTTAAAGACTTACGACCATGTAATGGGACCTACGTAGTCGACGCCGTCACTTGACGATTTGTCGGGGTCGCTACACGATTGCTACGTGGTGATTGTGTTGGTAAGTTATAAAACCCAATTTCTTACTTTAATTGCTTTAAGGGTTAGGGTTTGGGCTAGTGATGAACCAAAGACCCATTTTGTTAGTATTTTGGGGATTTTGGGCGAAAATGGGTTATGAAGGCTCATTAATGACTAACCTAGGGTTTGAATGTGTTAATTGGACTTTTGAGTCTTAAATTTGGTTAGTTAGTTACTAGAACACTTTAATAATATGTAAATGGGTGTTATTGGGGGTGGATAACCCAAATGGGTGTGTTGACCTTGAAATGGGTTAAATGAGTCTTTAGTGACCTAAGTGGCCTAGCAAGTATGAAAACAAGTTACCTTGTGACCTAAATGTGTTTCAAACCCATCTTGACGAATGATTAGGGTTTTGGTGTGTGTTGACCCAAATTAGGGTTAAGGGTGCAAATGGGTTGAAATTGCACCTTGGGTCAAAATGGCTTAGAATGGTGAAAGGGTTGGTTGGCCAACTTGAGTTTGCGTTTGATGATATGTATAATATGATAGGTACGTTACGTTGAGGTCTTGCAAGCTCGGGTATTCTTTCACAAGACTTTGAGGTGAGTGGAATAATTATATGTGTATGTATATAATTTATTTACTTGTGGGGTGTGGGTTTAAAATTCGTTGTTGACGATACCATACCCTAGAGTATATCGGGTTGTGATGAGGGTTTAAAGTTCGTTGTTGATGATACCTCACGTATAGAATTTAAGTTCGATGTTGACGATGCCATACGACTATTGTAGTGACTTGATGAGGGTTTAAAGTTCGATGTTGACGATACCTCATATGTGGGTTTAAAGTTCGATGTTGACGATACCACATTAATGAAGGCGAATGGGGTTTAAGTTCGATGTAGACGATACCATTCGTTGGGCTAGCCTCGAGACCTTGAGTACTATGGATGTTGTGAACATCCTCGTTATACTTGTGTTATAGCATAGTGTGTGGTTGTATTATATGCTATTGTTATACTAGCTTTGTTATCGTGGTTCTAGCATTATACATGTGCAAGGTATGCTAATTATGTAGCTAGTATGTATGCGGATTTTGGTGTAAGTGTTTGCAAGTATGTAAGTTATATATATATGTATGTATAATTATTGCATTCACTAAGCTTTGCTTACCCTCTCGTTGTTTACCCTTTTTATAGGTTCGATGGTGGATAAGGGTAAGGGCATTACCTTGGACTAGAGATCCCGCTTTATTGTAGGGGACGCTTGTGGATGTGTTGACTTTTGGGAGTTTGACCGAGACGTGGGTAGTTTAATCCCAAACGCCATGCTCCTAGTGTAGTTTGGTAGTTAAACTTTTGGTGGTCGAAACTCAGAAATTGTATTAAACTTGTATTTTGGGTCGTGTGGGCCCCGCTTGTAAAACATCACTTTTATGTTTGAATCGTGTTAGTTTTACATATTTGAATGTGTGGTTAAAAGCGTTTCGTCAAAAAATGTCGGGAACTAGTCGATCTTTTTCGCATTTAAAGACTTTTGGGACAGACCACTTCGGCGCGCCGCGCGGCCTTCCTGGCGCGCCGGACCAGTTGCTGGACAGTTAAAAAAAATTTTATTTTGTATTTTCACGTGGTTTGTTCGCGGGTTGGTTTGGGACGTTACAAGTGGTATCAGAGCATGGTCTAAGGGATTTAGGTGACTTGAGATAGGCGCCTAGACTTAGACTTTTTGTGTGTGCGTTATGCGGGACTTGTAGGACTTTGGGTCGGATCGGGATTGGTTTGTGCATAGGTTTATGTAAACTAATCATGTGCTCATTGTTATGTATGTTTAGCAGGCATCAAGCGAGATGGACGTTGTACTAGCAAGTTAATGCGACGTGCTCGCGTAACAATGATTAGCTACCATTGTTACGGGCGCAAATCGTATCGAACAAGCAATGTACGACGATTGTTGAGCAAGATGGGGTAGTGTGGTGTATATGTATATACATGCGTGTTATGTCCTTTTGTTTCGCCGTTTAATCTACTTCGTTTTATAGAATGAAGATGAGAAACGGTCCCGAACATGATAACGGAAGTACGAGCGAGGACGCCGGGTTTTCGACTAAGGTTGAGGCCGTTTTCAAAAGGTTAAAAGCGGATTTTCTTACGGACGTCCGAAAGGTCTTCCAAGATTCGGTCGATGGGCAAGTGACCGATTTGATAAATGAACGAATGAAGGCCACTATCGAAGAGGCCCTTGATACTAGAAACATTCATCCTCGCGGTGAAGGAGGTGAAGGAAGGCGGGACTTCCACTACAAAAACTTCAAGGATACTCAACCTCCGATGTTTAATGGGGTGAGGGATCCCATGAAAAGTACATGTTGGATCTCCGATATTGAGGGACCTTTCCGTACCTCGGAATGCCCTCCCGAAAAGAAGACGAGATATGGGTCTAGCATGTTACGTGAAGAAGGCAAGTTATGGTGGGACGATAAAATCAATTTGTATGGTGAAGAGCAATGTATGAGCTTGACATGGGAGGAGTTTAAGAAGGAATTCTTCCAAGAATACCGAACTTCTTCCGACCTTGATAGAATCCGAGATGAGCTGCACCATTTGCAACAAGGTTCAATGGACTTGGTTACTCTTAAGTCTACCTTTTTGGCAAAGACTCACTTTTGCCTGGAATATGTTGGTGACGATCACAAGTTAATGAAAGATTTCTATCGTACTTTGAACGAAGAGTTCAAGGGTAAGATTAGTCGGAGAATGGCTAAGACTTTTGAAGAGCTATACGAGTTGGCTCGGGGTTTTGAACCGGAAGTTCCAAGAAAAAGCGATTTCAATTTTTCAAAAAGAAAGTTTGAAGGTTCGAGTCATTCGAATTTTTCAAATAAAAAGAACAAGAACAAAAAGGGTTCCGAAAGTGTAAATAGTGTGAAGAAGGGCGCTACCGGTGGTTTTGGGAACTTTGTCCCTACTTGCTACAATTGTGGGGTACGTGGACATATGGCTCGAGATTGTCCGAAGCCAAATGCAACAAACAAGCTTATTTGTTTTAATTGCAACAAAGAAGGACACCGAAAGTCAGAGTGTCCCGATTTGAACAACGATAATGTTAAAAGGCTAGAGAAGGCGGCGGGTACGGCTCGAGGGTGAAACTATTTGATGACCAATGACGAAGCCAAACAATCAAACGAAGTAGTCTCAGGTACTTTCATGGTTAATTCTAATCCGGCAAGGATTTTATTTGATAGCGGTGCAAATTTGTCGTTTGTGTCTCCAAAATTTGTGCCTAAACTTGATAGACCGTTAGCTAAGTTAAGTCGTCCGGTAGAAGTCGAAATAGCGGACGGCAAGACGGTGCTAGTGGTTGATGTGTGTAAGAATTGTGATGTCATTTTTGGTGCCGAAAACTTTAAAATTGATCTCATTCCAATGACCTTGGGCGACTTTGATATTGTTGTGGGTATGGATTGGCTCGATCGTAATAGAGCCGATATTGCATGCCATGACAAATTTATTCGGGTGAAGACCCCAAGTGGGGGAGAGTTAATTATTCATGGTGATAAGCGAAGGAGACCGGTGCCGATATGCACTTTTGCATGGGCACGTCGTTTTGTTGTTAGTGGTGGCATGGCTTTCCTTGCTCATGTTGTTGATACTCGTGATGAGCCACCACCCATTCGTGAAATTCCGGTTGTTAGTGAATTCGAAGACGTTTTTCCGGACGAATTACCGGGTGTTCCGGCGGAAAGACAAGTTGAATTTCGCATCGAGTTGGTTCCGGGGGCTACCCCCATTGCTAAAACTCCTTATCGTTTAGCGCCAACGGAGATGCAAGAGTTATTAAATCAAATTCAAGAATTGCTCGAGAAGGGTTTTATTCGACAGAGTGCTTCGCCGTGGGGCGCTCCGATGTTATTTGTGAAGAAGAAAGATGGTAGTATGCGTATGTGCATTGATTACCGTGAGTTGAATAAAGTGACGATCAAGAATCGTTATCCATTACCTAGGATTGACGATTTATTTGATCAACTTCAAGGTGCAACGTATTTCTCTAAGATTGACCTACGGTCCGGCTATCACCAAATGCGGGTCCGTGAGGAAGATATTGAGAAAACGGCTTTTAGAACACGTTATGGACATTTTGAATTCGTGGTTATGCCTTTTGGTCTTACGAATGCACCGGCGGCATTCATGGATCTTATGAACCGGGTGTGCCAACCTATGTTGGACAAGTCGGTGATTGTGTTCATTGACGACATACTAGTCTACTCGAAAAGTATGAACGAACATGAACGTCATTTGCGTGAAGTATTGAAGACTTTACGAAAGGAGAAGTTGTATGCTAAGTTCTCCAAATGTGAATTTTGGCTAAGGGAAGTCCAATTCCTTGGTCATATTGTGAACAAAGACGGTATTCAAGTAGATCCGGGGAAGAAAGAGACGGTGAAGAGTTGGGGACGACCGACTACGCCTACGGAAATCCGAAGTTTCCTCGGATTGGCCGGTTATTATCGTCGGTTTATCCAAGACTTTTCTAAGATTGCTTCTCCATTAACGAAGTTGACGAGAAAGAATGCTAAGTTTAATTGGGAGAACGAGCAAGAAATTGCTTTTCAATTGTTAAAAGAGAAGTTGTGTCAAGCTCCGGTGTTAGTATTACCAGAAGGTGTGGAAGATATGACGGTTTATTGTGATGCTTCGCTAAATGGGCTCGGGTGTGTTCTGATGCAAAGAGGTAAAGTCATCGCTTATGCCTCTCGACAATTAAAGGAACATGAAACGAGATATCCGACTCATGATCTTAAGCTGGCGGCGGTTGTGCATGCGTTGAAAATTTGGCGCCATTACTTGTATGGTGTCAAGTGTACGATTTATTCAGATCATAAGAGTTTGAAACATCTCTTTAATCAACGAGATTTGAATTATCGCCAACGTAGGTGGATGGATGTGGTGAAAGACTACGATTGTGAAATACTTTATCATCCAGGCAAGGCGAACGTTGTCGCGGATGCGTTAAGTCGAAAGAGTCAACATTCAGCGATAAAAGTAGCATCGTTACGTTTGATTATTACCAATGATTTTCTTGAGAAGCTTGGTGAGATCCAAATTGAGGCGTATGTTCACAACAAGCATGCGGAGCGAATCGTGGGCCAATCGGAGTTTATTACTATGGGCTCGCGTGGTTTGTTGTCTTTTCAAGGAAGGGTGTGGGTGCCTAAGATGGGTGATTACCGACGGGTGCTACTTGATGAAGCACATAAGTCAAAATATTCCATTCATCCGGGCGCGACGAAAATGTATCATGACTTGAAGAAAGATTATTGGTGGTCGGGCATGAAACGTGATGTTGTGAAGTATGTTGAGCAATGTGTCACTTGTTTACAAGTAAAAGCCGAACACCAAAAGCTGTATGGTAAGTTGCAACCGTTAGAAATCCCGAAATGGAAATGGGAGCACATTACCATGGATTTCATTACAAAGTTACCTAAAATGGCGAGAACCCAATTCGATTCGATTTGGGTTATAGTTGACCGATTGACAAAAAGTGCTTTTTTTCTTCCCATTAAAGAAGTGATATCGTCGGAGACCTTGGCTAAGTTGTTTATCAAGGAAGTGGTCTCGCGACATGGGGTTCCTATATCTATTATTTCGGATCGAGATACCCGTTTCACATCTCGATTTTGGGAAAAGTTTCATGAAGATTTGGGTACGCAATTAAAGTTGGGCACGGCGTATCATCCTCAAACGGACGGTCAAACTGAACGTACGAATCAAACTTTGGAAGATATGTTACGAGCGTGCATTATTGACTTCGGTGGTAGTTGGGATGAGCATTTGCCTTTGGTGGAATTCTCGTACAATAATAGTTATCATACTAGTATCGGGATGCCACCTTATGAGATGCTTTATTGGCGAAGGTGTCGAACTCCTATTTGTTGGGGAGAAGTGGGTCAAAGAGAAACCGGGAGTATCGATTTGATTTTGGAAACGAATAATAAGATTGATATTATTCGGGAACATTTGAAAAAGGCTCAAGATAGACAAAAGTCGTATGCCGATAAACGTAGACGAACGATCGAATTTCAAGAAGGCGACATGGTACTGCTTAAGGTTTCGCCATGGAAGGGTATTATTCGATTTCGGAAACGGGAAAAGTTAGCTCCTCGGTTTATTGGGCCGTTCAAGGTTTTAGCTCGTGTTGGTGAAGTTGCATATCGATTGAAATTACCCGAAGAGCTTGCGGGGATCCATAATACATTTCATGTTTCCCACCTCCGTAAGTGTCTTGCGGATGATTCCTCATGGATGCCTTTAGATGAGATCAAGCTAAACAACAAGTTAGAATATGTCGAGGAACCGATTGCTATCCTTGACGAGAAGGTGAAAATGTTGAGGAATAAAGAGGTGGGGACTTTTAAGGTTCAATGGCGACGGAGTAAAGGTTCTGAGTTCACTTGGGAACCCGAAGAGTTCGTGTTGGTTTATCTTCCCTCGTGTCATGCAGCTTGGATTGCGAGGACGCAATCCGAATAAGTGGGGGAGAGTTGTAAGACCCGAGTATTCGTAGTGTACATATGTGTATATGGGTTACTCAAGTTTGGGGTTTTTGTTGCACATAATTAAAAAGACAAAAGATGCTGAACTGGGAGGGTCGCGCGCCGCGCGGCTATGTGGCGCGCCACGCCATCTGTCTGAGACAGATTCCTTTCCTCTTTTTAAAATAGATATTTTGAGGGCAATTGTGTAATTTCACTTTGGGGCCGAATTTAATACCCTAGATCAGTTTTGGGGGGCTCATTTAGTACTCCCACAACAACCTTATCTCCTCCAATTGAATTTTAGTGAGAGAGTGAAATCCTTGAGAGAGAAAGCTCCATTAAAGGGTGAAAGAGGTTGAATCAGGTCTTGGTGCAAGTTTTAAAGACATTCATCTAGTAGATAGCTACGTGGTGATTGTGCTGGTAAGTTATAAAACCCAATTTCTTGTAACACCCCAGCTTAACATGACCACAATATTGTCCGCTTTGCCCGCAGGCGCACGGCTTTTTCTTGGCGACCACACACGAGAAGCACTTTCCCAGGAGGTCACCCATCCTGGTAGTGCTCTCGCCCGAGCACGCTTAACCACAACGTACTCGCACTTCTACTCAGCCTGTGATCCCAAAACGCGTTGTGTCATTTAAGCGTGAGTATTACCTTATAATCCCATGATCACTCATGTTCGTGTGCGATGTGGGATTTGCCTAGGGTGTTACATTCACCCCCCCTCAGGGACTCATCGTCCTCGATGAGGTTTGCCCCACCACCCCCAACGGCACATGAGTGGCTCTGATACCATTCTGTAACACCCCAGCTTAACATGACCACAATATTGTCCGCTTTGCCCGCAGGCGCACGGCTTTTTCTTGGCGACCACACACGAGAAGCACTTTCCCAGGAGGTCACCCATCCTGGTAGTGCTCTCGCCCGAGCACGCTTAACCACAACGTACTCGCACTTCTACTCAGCCTGTGATCCCAAAACGCGTTGTGTCATTTAAGCGTGAGTATTACCTTATAATCCCATGATCACTCATGTTCGTGTGCGATGTGGGATTTGCCTAGGGTGTTACAATTCTTACTTTAATTGCTTTAAGGGTTAGGGTTTGGGCTAGTGATGAACCAAAGACCCATTTTGTTAGTATTTTGGGGATTTTGGGCGAAAATGGGTTATGAAGGCTCATTAATGACTAACCTAGGGTTTGAATGTGTTAATTGGACTTTTGAGTCTTAAATTTGGTTAGTTAGTTACTAGAACACTTTAATAATATGTAAATGGGTGTTATTGCGGGTGGATGACCCAAATGCGTGTGTTGACCTTGAAATGGGTCAAATGAGTCTTTAGTGACCTAAGTGGCCTAGCAAGTATGAAAATAAGTTAGCCTTGTGACCTAAATGTGTTTCAAACCCATCTTGACGAATGATTAGGGTTTTGGTGTGTGTTGACCCAAATTAGGGTTAAGGGTGGAAATGGGTTGAAATTGCACCTTGGGTCAAAATGGCTTAGAATGGTGAAAGGGTTGGTTGGCCAACTTGAGTTTGCATTTGATGATATGTATAATATGATAGGTACGTTACGTTGAGGTCTTGCAAGCTCGGGTATTCTTTCACAAGACTTTGAGGTGAGTGGAATAATTATATGTGTATGTATATAATTTATTTACTTGTGGGGTGTGGGTTTAAAGTTCGTTGTTGACGATACCATACCCTAGAGTATATCGGGTTGTGATGAGGGTTTAAAGTTCGTTGTTGACGATACCTCACGTATGGAATTTAAGTTCGATGTTGACGATGCCATACGACTATTGTATTGACTTGATGAGGGTTTAACGTTCGATGTTGACGATACCTCATATGTGGGTTTAAAGTTCGATGTTGACGATACCACATTAATGAAGGCGAATGGGGTTTAAGTTCGATGTAGACGATACCATTCGTTGGGCTAGCCTCGAGACCTTGAGTACTATGGATGTTGTGAACATCCTCGTTATACTTGTGTTATAGCATAGTGTGTGGTTGTATTATATGCTATTGTTATACTAGCTTTGTTATCGTGGTTCTAGCGTTATACATGTGCAAGGTATGCTAATTATGTAGCTAGTATGTATGCGGATTTTGGTGTAAGTGTTTGCAAGTATGTAAGTTATATATATGTATGTATAATTATTGCATTCACTAAGCTTTGCTTACCCTCTCGTTGTTTACCTTTTTTATAGGTTCGATGGTGGATAAGGGTAAGGGCATTACCTTGGACTAGAGATCCCGCTTTATTGTAGGGGACGCTTTTGGATGTGTTGACTTTTGGGAGTTTGACTGAGACGTGGGTAGTTTAATCCCAAACGCCATGCTCCTAGTGTAGTTTGGTACTTAAACTTTTGGTGGTCGAAACTCAGAAATTGTATTAAACTTGTATTTTGGGTCGTGTGGGCCCCGCTTGTAAAACATCACTTTTATGTTTGAATCGTGTTAGTTTTACATATTTGAATGTGTGGTTAAAAGCGTTTCGTCTAAAAATGTCGGGAACTAGTCGATCTTTTTCGCATTTAAAGACTTTTGGGACAGACAACTTCAGCGCGCCGCGTGGCCTTTTATGGCGCGCCGCGCCAGTTGCTGGACAGTTAAAAAAAAATTTATTTTGTATTTTCACGTGGTTTGTTCATGGGTTGGTTTGGGACGTTACAAAATGCTTTTGCAATATATATTTTTGGGACTGAGAATACATGCGTTGCTTTATAAATATTTGACGAAATAGACACAAGTACTTAAAACTACATTCTATGGCTGGATTATTAAACCGAATATGCCCCTTTTATAGTCTGGTAATCTAAGAATTAGGGAACAGATACCCTAATTGACGCGAATCCTAAAGATAGATCT